>NC_092878.1:80317127-80476666 GCF_028372415.1 Notamacropus eugenii | reverse complement strand
CAGAGTTAGAATCGAGTGCATTTAAGGTTAGGGTTAGGGTTAGTTTTATGGTTAGCTTTGGTAGAATCGAGCGTTAGGGTTGGGTTAGGGTTAGGGTTAGGGTTAGGGTTAGGGTTAGGGTTATGTTTAGAGTCAGGGTTAGAACCGAGTGCATGTAAGGATAGTGTTAGGGTTAGAGTTAGGTTTAGGGTTAACTCTCGTATTATCGAGCATTAGGGTTAGGGTTAGGGTTCGGTTTAGGGTTAGGGTTAGGGTGAGAATCAGGCGCATTTTTAGGGTGGTGTTAGGGTTGCGGTTAGGGGTAGGTCGAGAGTGCATTTAGGGGTAGGGGAAGGAGTAGGGTTAGGATTAGGGTTAGGGTTTGTGTTGGTAGAATCGAGGTGTAGGGTTAGGCTTAGTGTCAGGATTGCATTTTGGTTAGAATAGAGTGCATTTAGGGCTTAGGCTTAGTGTTGAGATTGACGACTTAGTTTTCGGGTTAGAAACGAGCACATTTAGGGTTAGAGTTATGGTGAGATTTCGTTATAGTTAGTAGTAGAGTTTTTTTCGTAGAATCGAGGTTTAGTGTTAGGCTTACTGTCAAGCTTGCATTTCGGTTAGAATAGAGTGCATTTAGGCTTAGGGTTAGTGTTCAAATTGACGACTTAGTGTTAGGGTTAGAAACGAGCACATTTAGGGTTAGAGTTATGTGAGAAAGTTAGTAGTAGAGTTTTTTTGTAGAAGCCAGATTTAAGGTTAGGCTTACTGTCAAGATTGCATTTTGGTTAGAATAGAGTGCATTTAGGCTTAGGGTTAGTGTTAAAATTGACGACTTAGTGTTAGGGTTAGAAACGCGCACATTTAGGGTTAGAGTTATGTGAGAAAGTTAGTAGTAGACTTTTTTGTCATAGAATCGAGGTTTAAGGTTAGGCTTAGTGTCAGGATTGCATTTTCGTTAGAAAAGAGTGCATTGAGGCTTAGGGTTTCTGTTAAAATTGACGACTTAGTTTTAGGGTTAGAAACGAGCACATTTAGGGTTAGAGTTATGTGAGAATACGTTATAGTTAGTAGTAGAGTTTGTTTTCGTAGAATCGAGGTTTAAGCTAGGCTTAGTGTCAGGATTGCATTTTCGTTAGAAAAGAGTGCATTTAGGCTTAGGGTTTCTGTTAAAATTGACGACTTAGTGTTAGGGTTAGAAACGAGCACATTTAGGGTTAGAGTTATGTGAGAATTCGTTATAGTTAGTAGTAGAGTTTTTTTCGTAGAATCGAGGTTTAGGGTTAGGCTTAGTGTCAGGATTGCATTTTGGTTAGAATAGAGTGCGTTTAGGCTTAGGTTTAGTGTTAAAATTGAGGACTTAGTTTTCGGGTTAGAAACGAGCACATTTAGGGTTAGAGTTATGGTGAGAAAGTTAGTAGTAGAGTTTTTTGTCATAGAATCGAGGTTTACGGTTAGGCTTAGTGTCAGGATTGCATTTTCGTTAGAAAAGCGTGCATTGAGGCTTAGGGTTTGTGTTAAAATTGACGACTTAGTGTTAGGGTTAGAAAGGAGCACATTTAGGCTTAGAGTTATGTGGGAATTCGTTATAGTTAGTAGTAGAGTTTGTTTTCGTACAATCGAGGTTTAGTGTTAGGCTTACTGTCAGGATTGCATTTTGGTTAGAATAGAGTGCATTTAGGCTTAGGGTTAGTGTTGAAATTGGCGACTTGCTGTTAGGGTTAGAAACGAGCACATTTAGGGTTAGAGATATGGTGAGAATTTGTTATAGTTAGTATTAGAGTTTTTTTCGTAGAATCGAGGTTTAGTGCTAGGCTTAGTGTCAGAATTGCATTTTGGTTAGAATAGAGTGCATTTAGGCTTAGGGTTAGTGTTGAAATTGACGACTTAGTTTTCGGGTTGGAAACGAGCACATTTAGTGTTAGAGTTATGGTGAGAATTCGTTATAGTTAGTAGTAGAGTTTTTTTCGTAGAATCGAGGTTTAGTGTTAGGCTTACTGTCAGGATTGCATTTTGGTTAGAATAGAGTGCATTTAGGCTTAGGGTTTGTGTTAAAATTGACGACTTAGTGTTAGGGTTAGAAACGTGCAGATTTAGGCTTAGAGTTATGTGAGAAAGTTAGTAGTAGATTTTTTTTCGGAGAATCGAGGTTTAAGGTTAGGCTTAGTGTCTGGATTGCATTTTCGTTAGAAAAGAGTGCATTGAGGCTTAGGGTTTCTGTTAAAATTGACGACTTAGTGTTAGGGTTAGAAACGCGCACATTTAGGGTTAGAGTTATGTGAGAAAGTTAGTAGTAGAGTTTTTTGTCATAGAATCGAGGTTTAAGGTTAGGCTTAGTGTCAGGATTGCATTTTCGTTAGAAAAGAGTGCATTTAGGCTTAGGGTTTCTGTTAAAATTGACGACTTAGTGTTAGGGTTAGAAACGAGCACATTTAGGGTTAGAGTTATGTGAGAATTCGTTATAGTTAGTAGTAGAGTTTTTTTCGTAGAATCGAGGTTTAGGGTTAGGCTTAGTGTCAGGATTGCATTTTGGTTAGAATAGAGTGCATTTAGGCTTAGGGTTAGTGTTGAAATTGACGACTTAGTTTTCGGGTTAGAAACGAGCACATTTAGGGTTAGAGTTATGGTGAGAGTTAGTAGTAGAGTTTTTTGTCATAGAATCGAGGTTTACGGTTAGGCTTAGTGTCAGGATTGCATTTTCGTTAGAAAAGAGTACATTGAGGCTTAGGGTTTGTGTTAAAATTGACGACTTAGTGTTAGGGTTAGAAAGGAGCACATTTAGGGTTAGAGTTATGTGAGAATTCGTTATAGTTAGTAGTAGAGTTTTTTTCGTACAATCGAGGTTTAGAGTTAGGCTTACTGTCAGGATTGCATTTTGGTTAGAATAGAGTGCATTTAGGCTTAGGGTTAGTGTTGAAATTGGCGACTTAGTGTTAGGGTTAGAAACGAGCACATTTAGGGTTAGAGATATGATGAGAATTTGTTATAGTTAGTATTAGAGTTTTTTTCGTAGAATCGAGGTTTAGTGTTAGGCTTAGTGTCAGGATTGCATTTTGGTTAGAATAGAGTGCATTTAGGCTTAGGGTTAGTGTTGAAATTGACGACAGTTTTCGGGTTAGAAACGAGCACATTTAGGGTTAGAGTTATGGTGAGATTTCGTTATAGTTAGTAGTAGAGTTTTTTCGTAGAACCGAGGTTTAGTGTTAGGCTTACTGTCAAGCTTGCATTTCGGTTAGAATAGAGTGCATTTAGGCTTAGGGTTAGTGTTCAAATTGACGACTTAGTGTTAGGGTTAGAAACGAGCACATTTAGGGTTAGAGTTATGTGAGAAAGTTAGTAGTAGAGTTTTTTTGTAGAAGCCAGATTTAAGGTTAGGCTTACTGTCAAGATTGCATTTTGGTTAGAATAGAGTGCATTTAGGCTTAGGGTTAGTGTTAAAATTGACGACTTAGTGTTAGGGTTAGAAACGCGCACATTTAGGGTTAGAGTTATGTGAGAAAGTTAGTAGTAGACTTTTTTGTCATAGAATCGAGGTTTAAGGTTAGGCTTAGTGTCAGGATTGCATTTTCCTTAGAAAAGAGTGCATTTAGGCGTAGGGTTTTTGTTAAAATTGACGACTTAGTTTTAGGGTTAGAAACGAGCACATTTAGGGTTAGAGTTATGTGAGAATACGTTATAGTTAGTAGTAGAGTTTGTTTTCGTAGAATCGAGGTTTAGTGCTAGGCTTAGTGTCAGGATTGCATTTTCGTTAGAAAAGAGTGCATTTAGGCTTAGGGTTTCTGTTAAAATTGACGACTTAGTGTTAGGGTTAGAAACGAGCACATGTAGGGTTAGAGTTATGTGAGAATTCGTTATAGTTAGTAGTAGAGTTTTTTTCGTAGAATCGAGGTTTAGGGTTAGGCTTAGTGTCAGGATTGCATTTTGGTTAGAATAGAGTGCATTTAGGCTTAGGGTTAGTGTTGAAATTGACGACTTAGTTTTCGGGTTAGAAACGAGCACATTTAGGGTTAGAGTTATGGTGAGAAAGTTAGTAGTAGAGTTTTTTGTCATAGAATCGAGGTTTACGGTTAGGCTTAGTGTCAGGATTGCATTTTCGTTAGAAAAGAGTGCATTGAGGCTTAGGGTTTGTGTTAAAATTGACGACTTAGTGTTAGGGTTAGAAAGGAGCACAATTAGGGTTAGAGTTATGTGAGAATTCGTTATAGTTAGTAGTAGAGTTTTTTTCATACAATCGAGGTTTAGAGTTAGGCTTACTGTCAGGATTGCATTTTGGTTAGAATAGAGTACATTTAGGCTTAGGGTTAGTGTAGAAATTGGCGACTTAGTGTTAGGGTTAGAAACGAGCACATTTAGGGTTAGAGATATGGTGAGAATTTGTTATAGTTAGTATTAGAGTTTTTTTCGTAGAATCGAGGTTTAGTGTTAGGCTTAGTGTCAGGATTGCATTTTGGTTAGAATAGAGTGCATTTAGGCTTAGGGTTAGTGTTGAAATTGACGACTTAGTTTTCGGGTTAGAAACGAGCACATTTAGGGTTAGAGTTATGGTGAGATTTCGTTATAGTTAGTAGTAGAGTTTTTTTCGTAGAATCGAGGTTTAGTGTTAGGCTTACTGTCAAGCTTGCATTTCGGTTAGAATAGAGTGCATTTAGGCTTAGGGTTAGTGTTAAAATTGACGACTTAGTGTTAGGGTTAGAAACGAGCACATTTAGGGTTAGAGTTATGTGAGAAAGTTAGTAGTAGAGTTTTTTTGTAGAAGACAGATTTACGGTTAGGCTTACTGTCAAGATTGCATTTTGGTTAGAATAGAGTGCATTTAGGCTTAGGGTTAGTGTTAAAATTGACGACTTAGTGTTAGGGTTAGAAACGCGCACATTTAGGGTTAGAGTTATGTGAGAAAGTTAGTAGTAGATTTTTTTTCGGAGAATCGAGGTTTAAGGTTAGGCTTAGTGTCTGGATTGCATTTTCGTTAGAAAAGAGTGCATTGAGGCTTAGGGTTTCTGTTAAAATTGACGACTTAGTGTTAGGGTTAGAAACGAGCACATTTAGGGTTAGAGTTATGTGAGAAAGTTAGTAGTAGAGTTTTTTTGTAGAAGCCAGATTTACGGTTAGGCTTACTGTCAAGATTGCATTTTGGTTAGAATAGAGTGCATTTAGGCTTAGGGTTAGTGTTAAAATTGACGACTTAGTGTTAGGGTTAGAAACGCGCACATTTAGGGTTAGAGTTATGTGAGAAAGTTAGTAGTAGACTTTTTTGTCATAGAATCGAGGTTTAAGGTTAGGCTTAGTGTCAGGATTGCATTTTCCTTAGAAAAGAGTGCATTTAGGCGTAGGGTTTTTGTTAAAATTGACGACTTAGTTTTAGGGTTAGAAACGAGCACATTTAGGGTTAGAGTTATGTGAGAATACGTTATAGTTAGTAGTAGAGTTTGTTTTCGTAGAATCGAGGTTTAGTGCTAGGCTTAGTGTCATGATTGCATTTTCGTTAGAAAAGAGTGCATTTAGGCTTAGGGTTTCTGTTAAAATTGACGACTTAGTGTTAGGGTTAGAAACGAGCACATGTAGGGTTAGAGTTATGTGAGAATTCGTTATAGTTAGTAGTAGAGTTTTTTTCGTAGAATCGAGGTTTAGGGTTAGGCTTAGTGTCAGGATTGCATTTTGGTTAGAATAGAGTGCATTTAGGCTTAGGGTTAGTGTTGAAATTGACGACTTAGTTTTCGGGTTAGAAACGAGCACATTTAGGGTTAGAGTTATGGTGAGAAAGTTAGTAGTAGAGTTTTTTGTCATAGAATCGAGGTTTACGGTTAGGCTTAGTGTCAGGATTGCATTTTCGTTAGAAAAGAGTGCATTGAGGCTTAGGGTTTGTGTTAAAATTGACGACTTAGTGTTAGGGTTAGAAAGGAGCACATTTAGGGTTAGAGTTATGTGAGAATTCGTTATAGTTAGTAGTAGAGTTTTTTTCATACAATCGAGGTTTAGAGTTAGGCTTACTGTCAGGATTGCATTTTGGTTAGAATAGAGTGCATTTAGGCTTAGGGTTAGTGTAGAAATTGGCGACTTAGTGTTAGGGTTAGAAACGAGCACATTTAGGGTTAGAGATATGGTGAGAATTTGTTATAGTTAGTATTAGAGTTTTTTTCGTAGAATCGAGGTTTAGTGTTAGGCTTAGTGTCAGGATTGCATTTTGGTTAGAATAGAGTGCATTTAGGCTTAGGGTTAGTGTTGAAATTGACGACTTAGTTTTCGGGTTAGAAACGAGCACATTTAGGGTTAGAGTTATGGTGAGATTTCGTTATAGTTAGTAGTAGAGTTTTTTTCGTAGAATCGAGGTTTAGTGTTAGGCTTACTGTCAAGCTTGCATTTCGGTTAGAATAGAGTGCATTTAGGCTTAGGGTTAGTGTTAAAATTGACGACTTAGTGTTAGGGTTAGAAACGAGCACATTTAGGGTTAGAGTTATGTGAGAAAGTTAGTAGTAGAGTTTTTTTGTAGAAGCCAGATTTACGGTTAGGCTTACTGTCAAGATTGCATTTTGGTTAGAATAGAGTGCATTTAGGCTTAGGGTTAGTGTTAAAATTGACGACTTAGTGTTAGGGTTAGAAACGCGCACATTTAGGGTTAGAGTTATGTGAGAAAGTTAGTAGTAGATTTTTTTTCGGAGAATCGAGGTTTAAGGTTAGGCTTAGTGTCTGGATTGCATTTTCGTTAGAAAAGAGTGCATTGAGGCTTAGGGTTTCTGTTAAAATTGACGACTTAGTGTTAGGGTTAGAAACGAGCACATTTAGGGTTAGAGTTATGTGAGAAAGTTAGTAGTAGAGTTTTTTTGTAGAAGCCAGATTTACGGTTAGGCTTACTGTCAAGATTGCATTTTGGTTAGAATAGAGTGCATTTAGGCTTAGGGTTAGTGTTAAAATTGACGACTTAGTGTTAGGGTTAGAAACGCGCACATTTAGGGTTAGAGTTATGTGAGAAAGTTAGTAGTAGACTTTTTTGTCATAGAATCGAGGTTTAAGGTTAGGCTTAGTGTCAGGATTGCATTTTCGTTAGAAAAGAGTGCATTGAGGCTTAGGGTTTGTGTTAAAATTGACGACTTAGTGTTAGGGTTAGAAAGGAGCACATTTAGGGTTAGAGTTATGTGAGAATTCGTTATAGTTAGTAGTAGAGTTTTTTTCGTACAATCGAGGTTTAGAGTTAGGCTTACTGTCAGGATTGCATTTTGGTTAGAATAGAGTGCATTTAGGCTTAGGGTTAGTGTTGAAATTGGCGACTTAGTGTTAGGGTTAGAAACGAGCACATTTAGGGTTAGAGATATGATGAGAATTTGTTATAGTTAGTATTAGAGTTTTTTTTCGTAGAATCGAGGTTTAGTGTTAGGCTTAGTGTCAGGATTGCATTTTGGTTAGAATAGAGTGCATTTAGGCTTAGGGTTAGTGTTGAAATTGACGACAGTTTTCGGGTTAGAAACGAGCACATTTAGGGTTAGAGTTATGGTGAGATTTCGTTATAGTTAGTAGTAGAGTTTTTTTCGTAGAACCGAGGTTTAGTGTTAGGCTTACTGTCAAGCTTGCATTTCGGTTAGAATAGAGTGCATTTAGGCTTAGGGTTAGTGTTCAAATTGACGACTTAGTGTTAAGGTTAGAAACGAGCACATTTAGGGTTAGAGTTATGTGAGAAAGTTAGTAGTAGAGTTTTTTTGTAGAAGCCAGATTTAAGGTTAGGCTTACTGTCAAGATTGCATTTTGGTTAGAATAGAGTGCATTTAGGCTTAGGGTTAGTGTTAAAATTGACGACTTAGTGTTAGGGTTAGAAACGCGCACATTTAGGGTTAGAGTTATGTGAGAAAGTTAGTAGTAGACTTTTTTGTCATAGAATCGAGGTTTAAGGTTAGGCTTAGTGTCAGGATTGCATTTTCCTTAGAAAAGAGTGCATTTAGGCGTAGGGTTTTTGTTAAAATTGACGACTTAGTTTTAGGGTTAGAAACGAGCACATTTAGGGTTAGAGTTATGTGAGAATACGTTATAGTTAGTAGTAGAGTTTGTTTTCGTAGAATCGAGGTTTAGTGCTAGGCTTAGTGTCAGGATTGCATTTTCGTTAGAAAAGAGTGCATTTAGGCTTAGGGTTTCTGTTAAAATTGACGACTTAGTGTTAGGGTTAGAAACGAGCACATGTAGGGTTAGAGTTATGTGAGAATTCGTTATAGTTAGTAGTAGAGTTTTTTTCGTAGAATCGAGGTTTAGGGTTAGGCTTAGTGTCAGGATTGCATTTTGGTTAGAATAGAGTGCATTTAGGCTTAGGGTTAGTGTTGAAATTGACGACTTAGTTTTCGGGTTAGAAACGAGCACATTTAGGGTTAGAGTTATGGTGAGAAAGTTAGTAGTAGAGTTTTTTGTCATAGAATCGAGGTTTACGGTTAGGCTTAGTGTCAGGATTGCATTTTCGTTAGAAAAGAGTGCATTGAGGCTTAGGGTTTGTGTTAAAATTGACGACTTAGTGTTAGGGTTAGAAAGGAGCACATTTAGGGTTAGAGTTATGTGAGAATTCGTTATAGTTAGTAGTAGAGTTTTTTTCATACAATCGAGGTTTAGAGTTAGGCTTACTGTCAGGATTGCATTTTGGTTAGAATAGAGTGCATTTAGGCTTAGGGTTAGTGTAGAAATTGGCGACTTAGTGTTAGGGTTAGAAACGAGCACATTTAGGGTTAGAGATATGGTGAGAATTTGTTATAGTTAGTATTAGAGTTTTTTTCGTAGAATCGAGGTTTAGTGTTAGGCTTAGTGTCAGGATTGCATTTTGGTTAGAATAGAGTGCATTTAGGCTTAGGGTTAGTGTTGAAATTGACGACTTAGTTTTCGGGTTAGAAACGAGCACATTTAGGGTTAGAGTTATGGTGAGATTTCGTTATAGTTAGTAGTAGAGTTTTTTTCGTAGATTCGAGGTTTAGTGTTAGGCTTACTGTCAAGCTTGCATTTCGGTTAGAATAGAGTGCATTTAGGCTTAGGGTTAGTGTTAAAATTGACGACTTAGTGTTAGGGTTAGAAACGAGCACATTTAGGGTTAGAGTTATGTGAGAAAGTTAGTAGTAGAGTTTTTTTGTAGAAGCCAGATTTACGGTTAGGCTTACTGTCAAGATTGCATTTTGGTTAGAATAGAGTGCATTTAGGCTTAGGGTTAGTGTTAAAATTGACGACTTAGTGTTAGGGTTAGAAACGCGCACATTTAGGGTTAGAGTTATGTGAGAAAGTTAGTAGTAGACTTTTTTGTCATAGAATCGAGGTTTAAGGTTAGGCTTAGTGTCAGGATTGCATTTTCGTTAGAAAAGAGTGCATTGAGGCTTAGGGTTTCTGTTAAAATTGACGACTTAGTTTTAGGGTTAGAAACGAGCACATTTAGGGTTAGAGTTATGTGAGAATACGTTATAGTTAGTAGTAGAGTTTGTTTTCGTAGAATCGAGGTTTAAGCTAGGCTTAGTGTCATGATTGCATTTTCGTTAGAAAAGAGTGCATTTAGGCTTAGGGTTTCTGTTAAAATTGACGACTTAGTGTTAGGGTTAGAAACGAGCACATTTAGGGTTAGAGTTATGTGAGAATTCGTTATAGTTAGTAGTAGAGTTTTTTTCGTAGAATCGAGGTTTAGGGTTAGGCTTAGTGTCAGGATTGCATTTTGGTTAGAATAGAGTGCGTTTAGGCTTAGGTTTAGTGTTAAAATTGAGGACTTAGTTTTCGGGTTAGAAACGAGCACATTTAGGGTTAGAGTTATGGTGAGAAAGTTAGTAGTAGAGTTTTTTTTCATAGAATCGAGGTTTACGGTTAGGCTTAGTGTCAGGATTGCATTTTCGTTAGAAAAGCGTGCATTGAGGCTTAGGGTTTGTGTTAAAATTGACGACTTAGTGTTAGGGTTAGAAAGGAGCACATTTAGGCTTAGAGTTATGTGGGAATTCGTTATAGTTAGTAGTAGAGTTTGTTTTCGTACAATCGAGGTTTAGTGTTAGGCTTACTGTCAGGATTGCATTTTGGTTAGAATAGAGTGCATTTAGGCTTAGGGTTAGGGTTGAAATTGGCGACTTGCTGTTAGGGTTAGAAACGAGCACATTTAGGGTTAGAGATATGGTGAGAATTTGTTATAGTTAGTATTAGAGTTTTTTTCGTAGAATCGAGGTTTAGTAGTAGGCTTAGTGTCAGGATTGCATTTTGGTTAGAATAGAGTGCATTTAGGCTTAGGGTTAGTGTTGAAATTGACGACTTAGTTTTCGGGTTGGAAACGAGCACATTTAGGGTTAGAGTTATGGTGAGAATTCGTTATAGTTAGTAGTAGAGTTTTTTTCGTAGAATCGAGGTTTAGTGTTAGGCTTACTGTCAGGATTGCATTTTGGTTAGAATAGAGTGCATTTAGGCTTAGGGTTTGTGTTAAAATTGACGACTTAGTGTTAGGGTTAGAAACGAGCAGATTTAGGCTTAGAGTTATGTGAGAAAGTTAGTAGTAGATTTTTTTTCGGAGAATCGAGGTTTAAGGTTAGGCTTAGTGTCTGGATTGCATTTTCGTTAGAAAAGAGTGCATTGAGGCTTAGGGTTTCTGTTAAAATTGACGACTTAGTGTTAGGGTTAGAAACGAGCACATTTAGGCTTAGAGTTATGTGAGAATTCGTTATAGTTAGTAGCAGAGTTTTTTTAATAGAATCGAGGTTTAGGGTTAGGCTTAGTGTCAGGATTGCATTTTGGTTAGAATAGAGTGCATTTAGGCTTAGGGTTAGTGTAGAAATTGGCGACTTACTGTTAGGGTTAGAAACGAGCACATTTAGGGTTAGAGTTATGTGAGAATTCGTTATAGTTAGTAGTAGAGTTTTTTCGTAGAATCTAGGTTTAGGGTTAGGCTTAGTGTCAGGATTGCATTTTGGTTAGAATAGAGTGCATTTAGGCTTAGGGTTAGTGTTGAAATTGACGACTTAGTTTTCGGGTTAGAAACGAGCACATTTAGGGTTAGAGTTATGGTGAGAATTCGTTATAGTTAGTAGTAGAGTTTTTTTCGTAGAATCGAGGTTTAGTGTTAGGCTTACTGTCAGGATTGCATTTTGGTTAGAATAGAGTGCATTTAGGCTTAGGGTTAGTGTTGAAATTGACGACTTAGTGTTAGGGTTAGAAACGAGCACATTTAGGGTTAGAGTTATGTGAGAAAGTTAGTAGTAGAGTTTTTTGTCATAGAATCGAGGTTTAAGGTTAGGCTTAGTGTCAGGATTGCATTTTCGTTAGAAAAGCGTGCATTGAGGCTTAGGCTTTGTGTTAAAATTGAAGACTTAGTGTTAGGGTTAGAAAGGAGCACATTTAGGGTTAGAGTTATGTGAGAATTCGTTATAGTTAGTAGTAGAGTTTTTTTCGTACAATCGAGGTTTAGTGTTAGGCTTACTGTCAGGATTGCATTTTGGTTAGAATAGAGTGCATTTAGGCTTAGGGTTAGTGTTGAAATTGGCGACTTGCTGTTAGGGTTAGAAACGAGCACATTTAGGGTTAGAGATATGGTGAGAATTTGTTATAGTTAGTATTAGAGTTTTTTTCGTAGAATCGAGGTTTAGTGCTAGGCTTAGTGTCAGGATTGCATTTTGGTTAGAATAGAGTGCATTTAGGCTTAGGGTTAGTGTTGAAATTGACGACTTAGTTTTAGGGTTAGAAACGAGCACATTTAGGGTTAGAGTTATGTGAGAATTCGTTATAGTTAGTAGTAGAGTTTTTTTCGTAGAATCGAGGTTTAGGGTTAGGCTTACTGTCAGGATTGCATTTTGGTTAGAATAGAGTGCATTTAGGCTTAGGGTTAGTGTTGAAATTGACGACTTAGTTTTCGGGTTAGAAACGAGCACATTTAGGGTTAGAGTTATGGTGAGAGTTAGTAGTAGAGTTTTTTGTCATAGAATCGAGGTTTACGGTTAGGCTTAGTGTCAGGATTGCATTTTCGTTAGAAAAGAGTACATTGAGGCTTAGGGTTTGTGTTAAAATTGACGACTTAGTGTTAGGGTTAGAAAGGAGCACATTTAGGGTTAGAGTTATGTGAGAATTCGTTATAGTTAGTAGTAGAGTTTTTTTCGTACAATCGAGGTTTAGAGTTAGGCTTACTGTCAGGATTGCATTTTGGTTAGAATAGAGTGCATTTAGGCTTAGGGTTAGTGTTGAAATTGGCGACTTAGTGTTAGGGTTAGAAACGAGCACATTTAGGGTTAGAGATATGATGAGAATTTGTTATAGTTAGTATTAGAGTTTTTTTCGTAGAATCGAGGTTTAGTGTTAGGCTTAGTGTCAGGATTGCATTTTGGTTAGAATAGAGTGCATTTAGGCTTAGGGTTAGTGTTGAAATTGACGACAGTTTTCGGGTTAGAAACGAGCACATTTAGGGTTAGAGTTATGGTGAGATTTCGTTATAGTTAGTAGTAGAGTTTTTTTCGTAGAACTGAGGTTTAGTGTTAGGCTTACTGTCAAGCTTGCATTTCGGTTAGAATAGAGTGCATTTAGGCTTAGGGTTAGTGTTCAAATTGACGACTTAGTGTTAGGGTTAGAAACGAGCACATTTAGGGTTAGAGTTATGTGAGAAAGTTAGTAGTAGAGTTTTTTTGTAGAAGCCAGATTTAAGGTTAGGCTTACTGTCAAGATTGCATTTTGGTTAGAATAGAGTGCATTTAGGCTTAGGGTTAGTGTTAAAATTGACTACTTAGTGTTAGGGTTAGAAACGCGCACATTTAGGGTTAGAGTTATGTGAGAAAGTTAGTAGTAGACTTTTTTGTCATAGAATCGAGGTTTAAGGTTAGGCTTAGTGTCAGGATTGCATTTTCCTTAGAAAAGAGTGCATTTAGGCGTAGGGTTTTTGTTAAAATTGACGACTTAGTTTTAGGGTTAGAAACGAGCACATTTAGGGTTAGAGTTATGTGAGAATACGTTATAGTTAGTAGTAGAGTTTGTTTTCGTAGAATCGAGGTTTAGTGCTAGGCTTAGTGTCAGGATTGCATTTTCGTTAGAAAAGAGTGCATTTAGGCTTAGGGTTTCTGTTAAAATTGACGACTTAGTGTTAGGGTTAGAAACGAGCACATGTAGGGTTAGAGTTATGTGAGAATTCGTTATAGTTAGTAGTAGAGTTTTTTTCGTAGAATCGAGGTTTAGGGTTAGGCTTAGTGTCAGGATTGCATTTTGGTTAGAATAGAGTGCATTTAGGCTTAGGGTTAGTGTTGAAATTGACGACTTAGTTTTCGGGTTAGAAACGAGCACATTTAGGGTTAGAGTTATGGTGAGAAAGTTAGTAGTAGAGTTTTTTGTCATAGAATCGAGGTTTACGGTTAGGCTTAGTGTCAGGATTGCATTTTCGTTAGAAAAGAGTGCATTGAGGCTTAGGGTTTGTGTTAAAATTGACGACTTAGTGTTAGGGTTAGAAAGGAGCACATTTAGGGTTAGAGTTATGTGAGAATTCGTTATAGTTAGTAGTAGAGTTTTTTTCATACAATCGAGGTTTAGAGTTAGGCTTACTGTCAGGATTGCATTTTGGTTAGAATAGAGTGCATTTAGGCTTAGGGTTAGTGTAGAAATTGGCGACTTAGTGTTAGGGTTAGAAACGAGCACATTTAGGGTTAGAGATATGGTGAGAATTTGTTATAGTTAGTATTAGAGTTTTTTTCGTAGAATCGAGGTTTAGTGTTAGGCTTAGTGTCAGGATTGCATTTTGGTTAGAATAGAGTGCATTTAGGCTTAGGGTTAGTGTTGAAATTGACGACTTAGTTTTCGGGTTAGAAACGAGCACATTTAGGGTTAGAGTTATGGTGAGATTTCGTTATAGTTAGTAGTAGAGTTTTTTTCGTAGAATCGAGGTTTAGTGTTAGGCTTACTGTCAAGCTTGCATTTCGGTTAGAATAGAGTGCATTTAGGCTTAGGGTTAGTGTTAAAATTGACGACTTAGTGTTAGGGTTAGAAACGAGCACATTTAGGGTTAGAGTTATGTGAGAAAGTTAGTAGTAGAGTTTTTTTGTAGAAGCCAGATTTACGGTTAGGCTTACTGTCAAGATTGCATTTTGGTTAGAATAGAGTGCATTTAGGCTTAGGGTTAGTGTTAAAATTGACGACTTAGTGTTAGGGTTAGAAACGCGCACATTTAGGGTTAGAGTTATGTGAGAAAGTTAGTAGTAGATTTTTTTTCGGAGAATCGAGGTTTAAGGTTAGGCTTAGTGTCTGGATTGCATTTTCGTTAGAAAAGAGTGCATTGAGGCTTAGGGTTTCTGTTAAAATTGACGACTTAGTGTTAGGGTTAGAAACGAGCACATTTAGGGTTAGAGTTATGTGAGAAAGTTAGTAGTAGAGTTTTTTTGTAGAAGCCAGATTTACGGTTAGGCTTACTGTCAAGATTGCATTTTGGTTAGAATAGAGTGCATTTAGGCTTAGGGTTAGTGTTAAAATTGACGACTTAGTGTTAGGGTTAGAAACGCGCACATTTAGGGTTAGAGTTATGTGAGAAAGTTAGTAGTAGACTTTTTTGTCATAGAATCGAGGTTTAAGGTTAGGCTTAGTGTCAGGATTGCATTTTCCTTAGAAAAGAGTGCATTGAGGCTTAGGGTTTGTGTTAAAATTGACGACTTAGTGTTAGGGTTAGAAAGGAGCACATTTAGGGTTAGAGTTATGTGAGAATTCGTTATAGTTAGTAGTAGAGTTTTTTTCGTACAATCGAGGTTTAGAGTTAGGCTTACTGTCAGGATTGCATTTTGGTTAGAATAGAGTGCATTTAGGCTTAGGGTTAGTGTTGAAATTGGCGACTTAGTGTTAGGGTTAGAAACGAGCACATTTAGGGTTAGAGATATGGTGAGAATTTGTTATAGTTAGTATTAGAGTTTTTTTCGTAGAATCGAGGTTTAGTGTTAGGCTTAGTGTCAGGATTGCATTTTGGTTAGAATAGAGTGCATTTAGGCTTAGGGTTAGTGTTGAAATTGACGACAGTTTTCGGGTTAGAAACGAGCACATTTAGGGTTAGAGTTATGGTGAGATTTCGTTATAGTTAGTAGTAGAGTTTTTTTCGTAGAACCGAGGTTTAGTGTTAGGCTTACTGTCAAGCTTGCATTTCGGTTAGAATAGAGTGCATTTAGGCTTAGGGTTAGTGTTCAAATTGACGACTTAGTGTTAGGGTTAGAAACGAGCACATTTAGGGTTAGAGTTATGTGAGAAAGTTAGTAGTAGAGTTTTTTTGTAGAAGCCAGATTTAAGGTTAGGCTTACTGTCAAGATTGCATTTTGGTTAGAATAGAGTGCATTTAGGCTTAGGGTTAGTGTTAAAATTGACGACTTAGTGTTAGGGTTAGAAACGCGCACATTTAGGGTTAGAGTTATGTGAGAAAGTTAGTAGTAGACTTTTTTGTCATAGAATCGAGGTTTAAGGTTAGGCTTAGTGTCAGGATTGCATTTTCCTTAGAAAAGAGTGCATTTAGGCGTAGGGTTTTTGTTAAAATTGACGACTTAGTTTTAGGGTTAGAAACGAGCACATTTAGGGTTAGAGTTATGTGAGAATACGTTATAGTTAGTAGTAGAGTTTGTTTTCGTAGAATCGAGGTTTAGTGCTAGGCTTAGTGTCAGGATTGCATTTTCGTTAGAAAAGAGTGCATTTAGGCTTAGGGTTTCTGTTAAAATTGACGACTTAGTGTTAGGGTTAGAAACGAGCACATGTAGGGTTAGAGTTATGGTGAGAATTCGTTATAGTTAGTAGTAGAGTTTTTTTCGTAGAATCGAGGTTTAGGGTTAGGCTTAGTGTCAGGATTGCATTTTGGTTAGAATAGAGTGCATTTAGGCTTAGGGTTAGTGTTGAAATTGACGACTTAGTTTTCGGGTTAGAAACGAGCACATTTAGGGTTAGAGTTATGGTGAGAAAGTTAGTAGTAGAGTTTTTTGTCATAGAATCGAGGTTTACGGTTAGGCTTAGTGTCAGGATTGCATTTTCGTTAGAAAAGAGTGCATTGAGGCTTAGGGTTTGTGTTAAAATTGACGACTTAGTGTTAGGGTTAGAAAGGAGCACATATAGGGTTAGAGTTATGTGAGAATTCGTTATAGTTAGTAGTAGAGTTTTTTTCGTACAATCGAGGTTTAGAGTTAGGCTTACTGTCAGGATTGCATTTTGGTTAGAATAGAGTGCATTTAGGCTTAGGGTTAGTGTAGAAATTGGCGACTTAGTGTTAGGGTTAGAAACGAGCACATTTAGGGTTAGAGATATGGTGAGAATTTGTTATAGTTAGTATTAGAGTTTTTTTCGTAGAATCGAGGTTTAGTGTTAGGCTTAGTGTCAGGATTGCATTTTGGTTAGAATAGAGTGCATTTAGGCTTAGGGTTAGTGTTGAAATTGACGACTTAGTTTTCGGGTTAGAAACGAGCACATTTAGGGTTAGAGTTATGGTGAGATTTCGTTATAGTTAGTAGTAGAGTTTTTTTCGTAGAACCGAGGTTTAGTGTTAGGCTTACTGTCAAGCTTGCATTTCGGTTAGAATAGAGTGCATTTAGGCTTAGGGTTAGTGTTAAAATTGACGACTTAGTGTTAGGGTTAGAAACGAGCACATTTAGGGTTAGAGTTATGTGAGAAAGTTAGTAGTAGAGTTTTTTTGTAGAAGCCAGATTTACGGTTAGGCTTACTGTCAAGATTGCATTTTGGTTAGAATAGAGTGCATTTAGGCTTAGGGTTAGTGTTAAAATTGACGACTTAGTGTTAGGGTTAGAAACGCGCACATTTAGGGTTAGAGTTATGTGAGAAAGTTAGTAGTAGACTTTTTTGTCATAGAATCGAGGTTTAAGGTTAGGCTTAGTGTCAGGATTGCATTTTCGTTAGAAAAGAGTGCATTGAGGCTTAGGGTTTCTGTTAAAATTGACGACTTAGTTTTAGGGTTAGAAACGAGCACATTTAGGGTTAGAGTTATGTGAGAATACGTTATAGTTAGTAGTAGAGTTTGTTTTCGTAGAATCGAGGTTTAAGCTAGGCTTAGTGTCAGGATTGCATTTTCGTTAGAAAAGAGTGCATTTAGGCTTAGGGTTTCTGTTAAAATTGACGACTTAGTGTTAGGGTTAGAAACGAGCACATTTAGGGTTAGAGTTATGTGAGAATTTGTTATAGTTAGTAGTAGAGTTTTTTTCGTAGAATCGAGGTTTAGGGTTAGGCTTAGTGTCAGGATTGCATTTTGGTTAGAATAGAGTGCGTTTAGGCTTAGGTTTAGTGTTAAAATTGAGGACTTAGTTTTCGGGTTAGAAACGAGCACATTTAGGGTTAGAGTTATGGTGAGAAAGTTAGTAGTAGAGTTTTTTGTCATAGAATCGAGGTTTACGGTTAGGCTTAGTGTCAGGATTGCATTTTCGTTAGAAAAGCGTGCATTGAGGCTTAGGGTTTGTGTTAAAATTGACGACTTAGTGTTAGGGTTAGAAAGGAGCACATTTAGGCTTAGAGTTATGTGGGAATTCGTTATAGTTAGTAGTAGAGTTTGTTTTCGTACAATCGAGGTTTAGTGTTAGGCTTACTGTCAGGATTGCATTTTGGTTAGAATAGAGTGCATTTAGGCTTAGGGTTAGGGTTGAAATTGGCGACTTGCTGTTAGGGTTAGAAACGAGCACATTTAGGGTTAGAGATATGGTGAGAATTTGTTATAGTTAGTATTAGAGTTTTTTTCGTAGAATCGAGGTTTAGTGCTAGGCTTAGTGTCAGGATTGCATTTTGGTTAGAATAGAGTGCATTTAGGCTTAGGGTTAGTGTTGAAATTGACGACTTAGTTTTCGGGTTGGAAACGAGCACATTTAGGGTTAGAGTTATGGTGAGAATTCGTTATAGTTAGTAGTAGAGTTTTTTTCGTAGAATCGAGGTTTAGGGTTAGGCTTAGTGTCAGGATTGCATTTTGGTTAGAATAGAGTGCATTTAGGCTTAGGGTTAGTGTTGAAATTGACGACTTAGTTTTCGGGTTAGAAACGAGCACATTTAGGGTTAGAGTTATGGTGAGAAAGTTAGTAGTAGAGTTTTTTGTCATAGAATCGAGGTTTACGGTTAGGCTTAGTGTCAGGATTGCATTTTCGTTAGAAAAGAGTGCATTGAGGCTTAGGGTTTGTGTTAAAATTGACGACTTAGTGTTAGGGTTAGAAAGGAGCACATATAGGGTTAGAGTTATGTGAGAATTCGTTATAGTTAGTAGTAGAGTTTTTTTCGTACAATCGAGGTTTAGAGTTAGGCTTACTGTCAGGATTGCATTTTGGTTAGAATAGAGTGCATTTAGGCTTAGGGTTAGTGTAGAAATTGGCGACTTAGTGTTAGGGTTAGAAACGAGCACATTTAGGGTTAGAGATATGGTGAGAATTTGTTATAGTTAGTATTAGAGTTTTTTTCGTAGAATCGAGGTTTAGTGTTAGGCTTAGTGTCAGGATTGCATTTTGGTTAGAATAGAGTGCATTTAGGCTTAGGGTTAGTGTTGAAATTGACGACTTAGTTTTCGGGTTAGAAACGAGCACATTTAGGGTTAGAGTTATGGTGAGATTTCGTTATAGTTAGTAGTAGAGTTTTTTTCGTAGAATCGAGGTTTAGTGTTAGGCTTACTGTCAAGCTTGCATTTCGGTTAGAATAGAGTGCATTTAGGCTTAGGGTTAGTGTTAAAATTGACGACTTAGTGTTAGGGTTAGAAACGAGCACATTTAGGGTTAGAGTTATGTGAGAAAGTTAGTAGTAGAGTTTTTTTGTAGAAGCCAGATTTACGGTTAGGCTTACTGTCAAGATTGCATTTTGGTTAGAATAGAGTGCATTTAGGCTTAGGGTTAGTGTTAAAATTGACGACTTAGTGTTAGGGTTAGAAACGCGCACATTTAGGGTTAGAGTTATGTGAGAAAGTTAGTAGTAGACTTTTTTGTCATAGAATCGAGGTTTAAGGTTAGGCTTAGTGTCAGGATTGCATTTTCGTTAGAAAAGAGTGCATTGAGGCTTAGGGTTTCTGTTAAAATTGACGACTTAGTTTTAGAGTTAGAAACGAGCACATTTAGGGTTAGAGTTATGTGAGAATACGTTATAGTTAGTAGTAGAGTTTGTTTTCGTAGAATCGAGGTTTAAGCTAGGCTTAGTGTCAGGATTGCATTTTCGTTAGAAAAGAGTGCATTTAGGCTTAGGGTTTCTGTTAAAATTGACGACTTAGTGTTAGGGTTAGAAACGAGCACATTTAGGGTTAGAGTTATGTGAGAATTTGTTATAGTTAGTAGTAGAGTTTTTTTCGTAGAATCGAGGTTTAGGGTTAGGCTTAGTGTCAGGATTGCATTTTGGTTAGAATAGAGTGCGTTTAGGCTTAGGTTTAGTGTTAAAATTGAGGACTTAGTTTTCGGGTTAGAAACGAGCACATTTAGGGTTAGAGTTATGGTGAGAAAGTTAGTAGTAGAGTTTTTTGTCATAGAATCGAGGTTTACGGTTAGGCTTAGTGTCAGGATTGCATTTTCGTTAGAAAAGCGTGCATTGAGGCTTAGGGTTTGTGTTAAAATTGACGACTTAGTGTTAGGGTTAGAAAGGAGCACATTTAGGCTTAGAGTTATGTGGGAATTCGTTATAGTTAGTAGTAGAGTTTGTTTTCGTACAATCGAGGTTTAGTGTTAGGCTTACTGTCAGGATTGCATTTTGGTTAGAATAGAGTGCATTTAGGCTTAGGGTTAGGGTTGAAATTGGCGACTTGCTGTTAGGGTTAGAAACGAGCACATTTAGGGTTAGAGATATGGTGAGAATTTGTTATAGTTAGTATTAGAGTTTTTTTCGTAGAATCGAGGTTTAGTGCTAGGCTTAGTGTCAGGATTGCATTTTGGTTAGAATAGAGTGCATTTAGGCTTAGGGTTAGTGTTGAAATTGACGACTTAGTTTTCGGGTTGGAAACGAGCACATTTAGGGTTAGAGTTATGGTGAGAATTCGTTATAGTTAGTAGTAGAGTTTTTTTCGTAGAATCGAGGTTTAGTGTTAGGCTTACTGTCAGGATTGCATTTTGGTTAGAATAGAGTGCATTTAGGCTTAGGGTTTGTGTTAAAATTGACGACTTAGTGTTAGGGTTAGAAACGAGCAGATTTAGGCTTAGAGTTATGTGAGAAAGTTAGTAGTAGATTTTTTTTCGGAGAATCGAGGTTTAAGGTTAGGCTTAGTGTCTGGATTGCATTTTCGTTAGAAAAGAGTGCATTGAGGCTTAGGGTTTCTGTTAAAATTGACGACTTAGTGTTAGGGTTAGAAACGAGCACATTTAGGCTTAGAGTTATGTGAGAATTCCTTATAGTTAGTAGCAGAGTTTTTTTAATAGAATCGAGGTTTAGGGTTAGGCTTAGTGTCAGGATTGCATTTTGGTTAGAATAGAGTGCATTTAGGCTTAGGGTTAGTGTAGAAATTGGCGACTTACTGTTAGGGTTAGAAACGAGCACATTTAGGGTTAGAGTTATGTGAGAATTCGTTATAGTTAGTAGTAGAGTTTTTTCGTAGAATCTAGGTTTAGGGTTAGGCTTAGTGTCAGGATTGCATTTTGGTTAGAATAGAGTGCATTTAGGCTTAGGGTTAGTGTTGAAATTGACGACTTAGTTTTCGGGTTAGAAACGAGCACATTTAGGGTTAGAGTTATGGTGAGAATTCGTTATAGTTAGTAGTAGAGTTTTTTTCGTAGAATCGAGGTTTAGTGTTAGGCTTACTGTCAGGATTGCATTTTGGTTAGAATAGAGTGCATTTAGGCTTAGGGTTAGTGTTAAAATTGACGACTTAGTGTTAGGGTTAGAAACGAGCACATTTAGGGTTAGAGTTATGTGAGAAAGTTAGTAGTAGATTTTTTTGTCATAGAATCGAGGTTTAAGGTTAGGCTTAGTGTCAGGATTGCATTTTCGTTAGAAAAGCGTGCATTGAGGCTTAGGCTTTGTGTTAAAATTGAAGACTTAGTGTTAGGGTTAGAAAGGAGCACATTTAGGGTTAGAGTTATGTGAGAATTCGTTATAGTTAGTAGTAGAGTTTTTTTCGTACAATCGAGGTTTAGTGTTAGGCTTAGAGTCAGGATTGCATTTTGGTTAGAATAGAGTGCATTTAGGCTTAGGGTTAGTGTTGAAATTGGCGACTTGCTGTTAGGGTTAGAAACGAGCACATTTAGGGTTAGAGATATGGTGAGAATTTGTTATAGTTAGTATTAGAGTTTTTTTCGTAGAATCGAGGTTTAGTGCTAGGCTTAGTGTCAGGATTGCATTTTGGTTAGAATAGAGTGCATTTAGGCTTAGGGTTAGTGTTGAAATTGACGACTTAGTTTTCGGGTTGGAAACGAGCACATTTAGGGTTAGAGTTATGTGAGAATTCGTTATAGTTAGTAGTAGAGTTTTTTTCGTAGAATCGAGGTTTAGGGTTAGGCTTACTGTCAGGATTGCATTTTGGTTAGAATAGAGTGCATTTAGGCTTAGGGTTTGTGTTAAAATTGACGACTTAGTGTTAGGGTTAGAAACGCGCACATTTAGGGTTAGAGTTATGTGAGAAAGTTAGTAGTAGACTTTTTTGTCATAGAATCGAGGTTTAAGGTTAGGCTTAGTGTCAGGATTGCATTTTCGTTAGAAAAGAGTGCATTTAGGCTTAGGGTTTCTGTTAAAATTGACGACTTAGTGTTAGGGTTAGAAACGAGCACATTTAGGGTTAGAGTTATGTGAGAATTCGTTATAGTTAGTAGTAGAGTTTTTTTCGTAGAATCGAGGTTTAGGGTTAGGCTTACTGTCAGGATTGCATTTTGGTTAGAATAGAGTGCATTTAGGCTTAGGGTTAGTGTTGAAATTGACGACTTAGTTTTCGGGTTAGAAACGAGCACATTTAGGGTTAGAGTTATGGTGAGAGTTAGTAGTAGAGTTTTTTGTCATAGAATCGAGGTTTACGGTTAGGCTTAGTGTCAGGATTGCATTTTCGTTAGAAAAGAGTACATTGAGGCTTAGGGTTTGTGTTAAAATTGACGACTTAGTGTTAGGGTTAGAAAGGAGCACATTTAGGGTTAGAGTTATGTGAGAATTCGTTATAGTTAGTAGTAGAGTTTTTTTCGTACAATCGAGGTTTAGAGTTAGGCTTACTGTCAGGATTGCATTTTGGTTAGAATAGAGTGCATTTAGGCTTAGGGTTAGTGTTGAAATTGGCGACTTAGTGTTAGGGTTAGAAACGAGCACATTTAGGGTTAGAGATATGATGAGAATTTGTTATAGTTAGTATTAGAGTTTTTTTCGTAGAATCGAGGTTTAGTGTTAGGCTTAGTGTCAGGATTGCATTTTGGTTAGAATAGAGTGCATTTAGGCTTAGGGTTAGTGTTGAAATTGACGACAGTTTTAGGGTTAGAAACGAGCACATTTAGGGTTAGAGTTATGGTGAGATTTCGTTATAGTTAGTAGTAGAGTTTTTTTCGTAGAACCGAGGTTTAGTGTTAGGCTTACTGTCAAGCTTGCATTTCGGTTAGAATAGAGTGCATTTAGGCTTAGGGTTAGTGTTCAAATTGACGACTTAGTGTTAGGGTTAGAAACGAGCACATTTAGGGTTAGAGTTATGTGAGAAAGTTAGTAGTAGAGTTTTTTTGTAGAAGCCAGATTTAAGGTTAGGCTTACTGTCAAGATTGCATTTTGGTTAGAATAGAGTGCATTTAGGCTTAGGGTTAGTGTTAAAATTGACGACTTAGTGTTAGGGTTAGAAACGCGCACATTTAGGGTTAGAGTTATGTGAGAAAGTTAGTAGTAGACTTTTTTGTCATAGAATCGAGGTTTAAGGTTAGGCTTAGTGTCAGGATTGCATTTTCCTTAGAAAAGAGTGCATTTAGGCGTAGGGTTTTTGTTAAAATTGACGACTTAGTTTTAGGGTTAGAAACGAGCACATTTAGGGTTAGAGTTATGTGAGAATACGTTATAGTTAGTAGTAGAGTTTGTTTTCGTAGAATCGAGGTTTAGTGCTAGGCTTAGTGTCAGGATTGCATTTTCGTTAGAAAAGAGTGCATTTAGGCTTAGGGTTTCTGTTAAAATTGACGACTTAGTGTTAGGGTTAGAAACGAGCACATGTAGGGTTAGAGTTATGTGAGAATTCGTTATAGTTAGTAGTAGAGTTTTTTTCGTAGAATCGAGGTTTAGGGTTAGGCTTAGTGTCAGGATTGCATTTTGGTTAGAATAGAGTGCATTTAGGCTTAGGGTTAGTGTTGAAATTGACGACTTAGTTTTCGGGTTAGAAACGAGCACATTTAGGGTTAGAGTTATGGTGAGAAAGTTAGTAGTAGAGTTTTTTGTCATAGAATCGAGGTTTACGGTTAGGCTTAGTGTCAGGATTGCATTTTCGTTAGAAAAGAGTGCATTGAGGCTTAGGGTTTGTGTTAAAATTGACGACTTAGTGTTAGGGTTAGAAAGGAGCACATTTAGGGTTAGAGTTATGTGAGAATTCGTTATAGTTAGTAGTAGAGTTTTTTTCATACAATCGAGGTTTAGAGTTAGGCTTACTGTCAGGATTGCATTTTGGTTAGAATAGAGTGCATTTAGGCTTAGGGTTAGTGTAGAAATTGGCGACTTAGTGTTAGGGTTAGAAACGAGCACATTTAGGGTTAGAGATATGGTGAGAATTTGTTATAGTTAGTATTAGAGTTTTTTTCGTAGAATCGAGGTTTAGTGTTAGGCTTAGTGTCAGGATTGCATTTTGGTTAGAATAGAGTGCATTTAGGCTTAGGGTTAGTGTTGAAATTGACGACTTAGTTTTCGGGTTAGAAACGAGCACATTTAGGGTTAGAGTTATGGTGAGATTTCGTTATAGTTAGTAGTAGAGTTTTTTTCGTAGAATCGAGGTTTAGTGTTAGGCTTACTGTCAAGCTTGCATTTCGGTTAGAATAGAGTGCATTTAGGCTTAGGGTTAGTGTTAAAATTGACGACTTAGTGTTAGGGTTAGAAACGAGCACATTTAGGGTTAGAGTTATGTGAGAAAGTTAGTAGTAGAGTTTTTTTGTAGAAGCCAGATTTACGGTTAGGCTTACTGTCAAGATTGCATTTTGGTTAGAATAGAGTGCATTTAGGCTTAGGGTTAGTGTTAAAATTGACGACTTAGTGTTAGGGTTAGAAACGCGCACATTTAGGGTTAGAGTTATGTGAGAAAGTTAGTAGTAGATTTTTTTTCGGAGAATCGAGGTTTAAGGTTAGGCTTAGTGTCTGGATTGCATTTTCGTTAGAAAAGAGTGCATTGAGGCTTAGGGTTTCTGTTAAAATTGACGACTTAGTGTTAGGGTTAGAAACGAGCACATTTAGGGTTAGAGTTATGTGAGAAAGTTAGTAGTAGAGTTTTTTTGTAGAAGCCAGATTTACGGTTAGGCTTACTGTCAAGATTGCATTTTGGTTAGAATAGAGTGCATTTAGGCTTAGGGTTAGTGTTAAAATTGACGACTTAGTGTTAGGGTTAGAAACGCGCACATTTAGGGTTAGAGTTATGTGAGAAAGTTAGTAGTAGACTTTTTTGTCATAGAATCGAGGTTTAAGGTTAGGCTTAGTGTCAGGATTGCATTTTCCTTAGAAAAGAGTGCATTTAGGCGTAGGGTTTTTGTTAAAATTGACGACTTAGTTTTAGGGTTAGAAACGAGCACATTTAGGGTTAGAGTTATGTGAGAATACGTTATAGTTAGTAGTAGAGTTTGTTTTCGTAGAATCGAGGTTTAGTGCTAGGCTTAGTGTCAGGATTGCATTTTCGTTAGAAAAGAGTGCATTTAGGCTTAGGGTTTCTGTTAAAATTGACGACTTAGTGTTAGGGTTAGAAACGAGCACATGTAGGGTTAGAGTTATGTGAGAATTCGTTATAGTTAGTAGTAGAGTTTTTTTCGTAGAATCGAGGTTTAGGGTTAGGCTTAGTGTCAGGATTGCATTTTGGTTAGAATAGAGTGCATTTAGGCTTAGGGTTAGTGTTGAAATTGACGACTTAGTTTTCGGGTTAGAAACGAGCACATTTAGGGTTAGAGTTATGGTGAGAAAGTTAGTAGTAGAGTTTTTTGTCATAGAATCGAGGTTTACGGTTAGGCTTAGTGTCAGGATTGCATTTTCGTTAGAAAAGAGTGCATTGAGGCTTAGGGTTTGTGTTAAAATTGACGACTTAGTGTTAGGGTTAGAAAGGAGCACATTTAGGGTTAGAGTTATGTGAGAATTCGTTATAGTTAGTAGTAGAGTTTTTTTCATACAATCGAGGTTTAGAGTTAGGCTTACTGTCAGGATTGCATTTTGGTTAGAATAGAGTGCATTTAGGCTTAGGGTTAGTGTAGAAATTGGCGACTTAGTGTTAGGGTTAGAAACGAGCACATTTAGGGTTAGAGATATGGTGAGAATTTGTTATAGTTAGTATTAGAGTTTTTTTCGTAGAATCGAGGTTTAGTGTTAGGCTTAGTGTCAGGATTGCATTTTGGTTAGAATAGAGTGCATTTAGGCTTAGGGTTAGTGTTGAAATTGACGACTTAGTTTTCGGGTTAGAAACGAGCACATTTAGGGTTAGAGTTATGGTGAGATTTCGTTATAGTTAGTAGTAGAGTTTTTTTCGTAGAATCGAGGTTTAGTGTTAGGCTTACTGTCAAGCTTGCATTTCGGTTAGAATAGAGTGCATTTAGGCTTAGGGTTAGTGTTAAAATTGACGACTTAGTGTTAGGGTTAGAAACGAGCACATTTAGGGTTAGAGTTATGTGAGAAAGTTAGTAGTAGAGTTTTTTTGTAGAAGCCAGATTTACGGTTAGGCTTACTGTCAAGATTGCATTTTGGTTAGAATAGAGTGCATTTAGGCTTAGGGTTAGTGTTAAAATTGACGACTTAGTGTTAGGGTTAGAAACGCGCACATTTAGGGTTAGAGTTATGTGAGAAAGTTAGTAGTAGATTTTTTTTCGGAGAATCGAGGTTTAAGGTTAGGCTTAGTGTCTGGATTGCATTTTCGTTAGAAAAGAGTGCATTGAGGCTTAGGGTTTCTGTTAAAATTGACGACTTAGTGTTAGGGTTAGAAACGAGCACATTTAGGGTTAGAGTTATGTGAGAAAGTTAGTAGTAGAGTTTTTTTGTAGAAGCCAGATTTACGGTTAGGCTTACTGTCAAGATTGCATTTTGGTTAGAATAGAGTGCATTTAGGCTTAGGGTTAGTGTTAAAATTGACGACTTAGTGTTAGGGTTAGAAACGCGCACATTTAGGGTTAGAGTTATGTGAGAAAGTTAGTAGTAGACTTTTTTGTCATAGAATCGAGGTTTAAGGTTAGGCTTAGTGTCAGGATTGCATTTTCGTTAGAAAAGAGTGCATTGAGGCTTAGGGTTTGTGTTAAAATTGACGACTTAGTGTTAGGGTTAGAAAGGAGCACATTTAGGGTTAGAGTTATGTGAGAATTCGTTATAGTTAGTAGTAGAGTTTTTTTCGTACAATCGAGGTTTAGAGTTAGGCTTACTGTCAGGATTGCATTTTGGTTAGAATAGAGTGCATTTAGGCTTAGGGTTAGTGTTGAAATTGGCGACTTAGTGTTAGGGTTAGAAACGAGCACATTTAGGGTTAGAGATATGGTGAGAATTTGTTATAGTTAGTATTAGAGTTTTTTTCGTAGAATCGAGGTTTAGTGTTAGGCTTAGTGTCAGGATTGCATTTTGGTTAGAATAGAGTGCATTTAGGCTTAGGGTTAGTGTTGAAATTGACGACAGTTTTCGGGTTAGAAACGAGCACATTTAGGGTTAGAGTTATGGTGAGATTTCGTTATAGTTAGTAGTAGAGTTTTTTTCGTAGAACCGAGGTTTAGTGTTAGGCTTACTGTCAAGCTTGCATTTCGGTTAGAATAGAGTGCATTTAGGCTTAGGGTTAGTGTTAAAATTGACGACTTAGTGTTAGGGTTAGAAACGCGCACATTTAGGGTTAGAGTTATGTGAGAAAGTTAGTAGTAGACTTTTTTGTCATAGAATCGAGGTTTAAGGTTAGGCTTAGTGTCAGGATTGCATTTTCCTTAGAAAAGAGTGCATTTAGGCGTAGGGTTTTTGTTAAAATTGACGACTTAGTTTTAGGGTTAGAAACGAGCACATTTAGGGTTAGAGTTATGTGAGAATACGTTATAGTTAGTAGTAGAGTTTGTTTTCGTAGAATCGAGGTTTAGTGCTAGGCTTAGTGTCAGGATTGCATTTTCGTTAGAAAAGAGTGCATTTAGGCTTAGGGTTTCTGTTAAAATTGACGACTTAGTGTAGGGTTAGAAACGAGCACATGTAGGGTTAGAGTTATGTGAGAATTCGTTATAGTTAGTAGTAGAGTTTTTTTCGTAGAATCGAGGTTTAGGGTTAGGCTTAGTGTCAGGATTGCATTTTGGTTAGAATAGAGTGCATTTAGGCTTAGGGTTAGTGTTGAAATTGACGACTTAGTTTTCGGGTTAGAAACGAGCACATTTAGGGTTAGAGTTATGGTGAGAAAGTTAGTAGTAGAGTTTTTTGTCATAGAATCGAGGTTTACGGTTAGGCTTAGTGTCAGGATTGCATTTTCGTTAGAAAAGAGTGCATTGAGGCTTAGGGTTTGTGTTAAAATTGACGACTTAGTGTTAGGGTTAGAAAGGAGCACATTTAGGGTTAGAGTTATGTGAGAATTCGTTATAGTTAGTAGTAGAGTTTTTTTCATACAATCGAGGTTTAGAGTTAGGCTTACTGTCAGGATTGCATTTTGGTTAGAATAGAGTGCATTTAGGCTTAGGGTTAGTGTAGAAATTGGCGACTTAGTGTTAGGGTTAGAAACGAGCACATTTAGGGTTAGAGATATGGTGAGAATTTGTTATAGTTAGTATTAGAGTTTTTTTCGTAGAATCGAGGTTTAGTGTTAGGCTTAGTGTCAGGATTGCATTTTGGTTAGAATAGAGTGCATTTAGGCTTAGGGTTAGTGTTGAAATTGACGACTTAGTTTTCGGGTTAGAAACGAGCACATTTAGGGTTAGAGTTATGGTGAGATTTCGTTATAGTTAGTAGTAGAGTTTTTTTCGTAGAATCGAGGTTTAGTGTTAGGCTTACTGTCAAGCTTGCATTTCGGTTAGAATAGAGTGCATTTAGGCTTAGGGTTAGTGTTAAAATTGACGACTTAGTGTTAGGGTTAGAAACGAGCACATTTAGGGTTAGAGTTATGTGAGAAAGTTAGTAGTAGAGTTTTTTTGTAGAAGCCAGATTTACGGTTAGGCTTACTGTCAAGATTGCATTTTGGTTAGAATAGAGTGCATTTAGGCTTAGGGTTAGTGTTAAAATTGACGACTTAGTGTTAGGGTTAGAAACGCGCACATTTAGGGTTAGAGTTATGTGAGAAAGTTAGTAGTAGATTTTTTTTCGGAGAATCGAGGTTTAAGGTTAGGCTTAGTGTCTGGATTGCATTTTCGTTAGAAAAGAGTGCATTGAGGCTTAGGGTTTCTGTTAAAATTGACGACTTAGTGTTAGGGTTAGAAACGAGCACATTTAGGGTTAGAGTTATGTGAGAAAGTTAGTAGTAGAGTTTTTTTGTAGAAGCCAGATTTACGGTTAGGCTTACTGTCAAGATTGCATTTTGGTTAGAATAGAGTGCATTTAGGCTTAGGGTTAGTGTTAAAATTGACGACTTAGTGTTAGGGTTAGAAACGCGCACATTTAGGGTTAGAGTTATGTGAGAAAGTTAGTAGTAGACTTTTTTGTCATAGAATCGAGGTTTAAGGTTAGGCTTAGTGTCAGGATTGCATTTTCCTTAGAAAAGAGTGCATTTAGGCGTAGGGTTTTTGTTAAAATTGACGACTTAGTTTTAGGGTTAGAAACGAGCACATTTAGGGTTAGAGTTATGTGAGAATACGTTATAGTTAGTAGTAGAGTTTGTTTTCGTAGAATCGAGGTTTAGTGCTAGGCTTAGTGTCAGGATTGCATTTTCGTTAGAAAAGAGTGCATTTAGGCTTAGGGTTTCTGTTAAAATTGACGACTTAGTGTTAGGGTTAGAAACGAGCACATGTAGGGTTAGAGTTATGTGAGAATTCGTTATAGTTAGTAGTAGAGTTTTTTTCGTAGAATCGAGGTTTAGGGTTAGGCTTAGTGTCAGGATTGCATTTTGGTTAGAATAGAGTGCATTTAGGCTTAGGGTTAGTGTTGAAATTGACGACTTAGTTTTCGGGTTAGAAACGAGCACATTTAGGGTTAGAGTTATGGTGAGAAAGTTAGTAGTAGAGTTTTTTGTCATAGAATCGAGGTTTACGGTTAGGCTTAGTGTCAGGATTGCATTTTCGTTAGAAAAGAGTGCATTGAGGCTTAGGGTTTGTGTTAAAATTGACGACTTAGTGTTAGGGTTAGAAAGGAGCACATTTAGGGTTAGAGTTATGTGAGAATTCGTTATAGTTAGTAGTAGAGTTTTTTTCATACAATCGAGGTTTAGAGTTAGGCTTACTGTCAGGATTGCATTTTGGTTAGAATAGAGTGCATTTAGGCTTAGGGTTAGTGTAGAAATTGGCGACTTAGTGTTAGGGTTAGAAACGAGCACATTTAGGGTTAGAGATATGGTGAGAATTTGTTATAGTTAGTATTAGAGTTTTTTTCGTAGAATCGAGGTTTAGTGTTAGGCTTAGTGTCAGGATTGCATTTTGGTTAGAATAGAGTGCATTTAGGCTTAGGGTTAGTGTTGAAATTGACGACTTAGTTTTCGGGTTAGAAACGAGCACATTTAGGGTTAGAGTTATGGTGAGATTTCGTTATAGTTAGTAGTAGAGTTTTTTTCGTAGAATCGAGGTTTAGTGTTAGGCTTACTGTCAAGCTTGCATTTCGGTTAGAATAGAGTGCATTTAGGCTTAGGGTTAGTGTTAAAATTGACGACTTAGTGTTAGGGTTAGAAACGAGCACATTTAGGGTTAGAGTTATGTGAGAAAGTTAGTAGTAGAGTTTTTTTGTAGAAGCCAGATTTACGGTTAGGCTTACTGTCAAGATTGCATTTTGGTTAGAATAGAGTGCATTTAGGCTTAGGGTTAGTGTTAAAATTGACGACTTAGTGTTAGGGTTAGAAACGCGCACATTTAGGGTTAGAGTTATGTGAGAAAGTTAGTAGTAGATTTTTTTTCGAAGAATCGAGGTTTAAGGTTAGGCTTAGTGTCTGGATTGCATTTTCGTTAGAAAAGAGTGCATTGAGGCTTAGGGTTTCTGTTAAAATTGACGACTTAGTGTTAGGGTTAGAAACGAGCACATTTAGGGTTAGAGTTATGTGAGAAAGTTAGTAGTAGAGTTTTTTTGTAGAAGCCAGATTTACGGTTAGGCTTACTGTCAAGATTGCATTTTGGTTAGAATAGAGTGCATTTAGGCTTAGGGTTAGTGTTAAAATTGACGACTTAGTGTTAGGGTTAGAAACGCGCACATTTAGGGTTAGAGTTATGTGAGAAAGTTAGTAGTAGACTTTTTTGTCATAGAATCGAGGTTTAAGGTTAGGCTTAGTGTCAGGATTGCATTTTCGTTAGAAAAGAGTGCATTGAGGCTTAGGGTTTGTGTTAAAATTGACGACTTAGTGTTAGGGTTAGAAAGGAGCACATTTAGGGTTAGAGTTATGTGAGAATTCGTTATAGTTAGTAGTAGAGTTTTTTTCGTACAATCGAGGTTTAGAGTTAGGCTTACTGTCAGGATTGCATTTTGGTTAGAATAGAGTGCATTTAGGCTTAGGGTTAGTGTTGAAATTGGCGACTTAGTGTTAGGGTTAGAAACGAGCACATTTAGGGTTAGAGATATGGTGAGAATTTGTTATAGTTAGTATTAGAGTTTTTTTCGTAGAATCGAGGTTTAGTGTTAGGCTTAGTGTCAGGATTGCATTTTGGTTAGAATAGAGTGCATTTAGGCTTAGGGTTAGTGTTGAAATTGACGACAGTTTTCGGGTTAGAAACGAGCACATTTAGGGTTAGAGTTATGGTGAGATTTCGTTATAGTTAGTAGTAGAGTTTTTTTCGTAGAACCGAGGTTTAGTGTTAGGCTTACTGTCAAGCTTGCATTTCGGTTAGAATAGAGTGCATTTAGGCTTAGGGTTAGTGTTCAAATTGACGACTTAGTGTTAGGGTTAGAAACGAGCACATTTAGGGTTAGAGTTATGTGAGAAAGTTAGTAGTAGAGTTTTTTTGTAGAAGCCAGATTTAAGGTTAGGCTTACTGTCAAGATTGCATTTTGGTTAGAATAGAGTGCATTTAGGCTTAGGGTTAGTGTTAAAATTGACGACTTAGTGTTAGGGTTAGAAACGCGCACATTTAGGGTTAGAGTTATGTGAGAAAGTTAGTAGTAGACTTTTTTGTCATAGAATCGAGGTTTAAGGTTAGGCTTAGTGTCAGGATTGCATTTTCCTTAGAAAAGAGTGCATTTAGGCGTAGGGTTTTTGTTAAAATTGACGACTTAGTTTTAGGGTTAGAAACGAGCACATTTAGGGTTAGAGTTATGTGAGAATACGTTATAGTTAGTAGTAGAGTTTGTTTTCGTAGAATCGAGGTTTAGTGCTAGGCTTAGTGTCAGGATTGCATTTTCGTTAGAAAAGAGTGCATTTAGGCTTAGGGTTTCTGTTAAAATTGACGACTTAGTGTTAGGGTTAGAAACGAGCACATGTAGGGTTAGAGTTATGTGAGAATTCGTTATAGTTAGTAGTAGAGTTTTTTTCGTAGAATCGAGGTTTAGGGTTAGGCTTAGTGTCAGGATTGCATTTTGGTTAGAATAGAGTGCATTTAGGCTTAGGGTTAGTGTTGAAATTGACGACTTAGTTTTCGGGTTAGAAACGAGCACATTTAGGGTTAGAGTTATGGTGAGAAAGTTAGTAGTAGAGTTTTTTGTCATAGAATCGAGGTTTACGGTTAGGCTTAGTGTCAGGATTGCATTTTCGTTAGAAAAGAGTGCATTGAGGCTTAGGGTTTGTGTTAAAATTGACGACTTAGTGTTAGGGTTAGAAAGGAGCACATATAGGGTTAGAGTTATGTGAGAATTCGTTATAGTTAGTAGTAGAGTTTTTTTCGTACAATCGAGGTTTAGAGTTAGGCTTACTGTCAGGATTGCATTTTGGTTAGAATAGAGTGCATTTAGGCTTAGGGTTAGTGTAGAAATTGGCGACTTAGTGTTAGGGTTAGAAACGAGCACATTTAGGGTTAGGGATATGGTGAGAATTTGTTATAGTTAGTATTAGAGTTTTTTTCGTAGAATCGAGGTTTAGTGTTAGGCTTAGTGTCAGGATTGCATTTTGGTTAGAATAGAGTGCATTTAGGCTTAGGGTTAGTGTTCAAATTGACGACTTAGTGTTAGGGTTAGAAACGAGCACATTTAGGGTTAGAGTTATGTGAGAAAGTTAGTAGTAGAGTTTTTTTGTAGAAGCCAGATTTAAGGTTAGGCTTACTGTCAAGATTGCATTTTGGTTAGAATAGAGTGCATTTAGGCTTAGGGTTAGTGTTAAAATTGACGACTTAGTGTTAGGGTTAGAAACGCGCACATTTAGGGTTAGAGTTATGTGAGAAAGTTAGTAGTAGACTTTTTTGTCATAGAATCGAGGTTTAAGGTTAGGCTTAGTGTCAGGATTGCATTTTCCTTAGAAAAGAGTGCATTTAGGCGTAGGGTTTTTGTTAAAATTGACGACTTAGTTTTAGGGTTAGAAACGAGCACATTTAGGGTTAGAGTTATGTGAGAATACGTTATAGTTAGTAGTAGAGTTTGTTTTCGTAGAATCGAGGTTTAGTGCTAGGCTTAGTGTCAGGATTGCATTTTCGTTAGAAAAGAGTGCATTTAGGCTTAGGGTTTCTGTTAAAATTGACGACTTAGTGTTAGGGTTAGAAACGAGCACATGTAGGGTTAGAGTTATGTGAGAATTCGTTATAGTTAGTAGTAGAGTTTTTTTCGTAGAATCGAGGTTTAGCGTTAGGCTTAGTGTCAGGATTGCATTTTGGTTAGAATAGAGTGCATTTAGGCTTAGGGTTAGTGTTGAAATTGACGACTTAGTTTTCGGGTTAGAAACGAGCACATTTAGGGTTAGAGTTATGGTGAGAAAGTTAGTAGTAGAGTTTTTTGTCATAGAATCGAGGTTTACGGTTAGGCTTAGTGTCAGGATTGCATTTTCGTTAGAAAAGAGTGCATTGAGGCTTAGGGTTTGTGTTAAAATTGACGACTTAGTGTTAGGGTTAGAAAGGAGCACATATAGGGTTAGAGTTATGTGAGAATTCGTTATAGTTAGTAGTAGAGTTTTTTTCGTACAATCGAGGTTTAGAGTTAGGCTTACTGTCAGGATTGCATTTTGGTTAGAATAGAGTGCATTTAGGCTTAGGGTTAGTGTAGAAATTGGCGACTTAGTGTTAGGGTTAGAAACGAGCACATTTAGGGTTAGGGATATGGTGAGAATTTGTTATAGTTAGTATTAGAGTTTTTTTCGTAGAATCGAGGTTTAGTGTTAGGCTTAGTGTCAGGATTGCATTTTGGTTAGAATAGAGTGCATTTAGGCTTAGGGTTAGTGTTGAAATTGACGACAGTTTTCGGGTTAGAAACGAGCACATTTAGGGTTAGAGTTATGGTGAGATTTCGTTATAGTTAGTAGTAGAGTTTTTTTCGTAGAATCGAGGTTTAGTGTTAGGCTTACTGTCAAGCTTGCATTTCGGTTAGAATAGAGTGCATTTAGGCTTAGGGTTAGTGTTAAAATTGACGACTTAGTGTTAGGGTTAGAAACGAGCACATTTAGGGTTAGAGTTATGTGAGAAAGTTAGTAGTAGAGTTTTTTTGTAGAAGCCAGATTTACGGTTAGGCTTACTGTCAAGATTGCATTTTGGTTAGAATAGAGTGCATTTAGGCTTAGGGTTAGTGTTAAAATTGACGACTTAGTGTTAGGGTTAGAAACGCGCACATTTAGGGTTAGAGTTATGTGAGAAAGTTAGTAGTAGACTTTTTTGTCATAGAATCGAGGTTTAAGGTTAGGCTTAGTGTCAGGATTGCATTTTCGTTAGAAAAGAGTGCATTGAGGCTTAGGGTTTCTGTTAAAATTGACGACTTAGTTTTAGGGTTAGAAACGAGCACATTTAGGGTTAGAGTTATGTGAGAATACGTTATAGTTAGTAGTAGAGTTTGTTTTCGTAGAATCGAGGTTTAAGCTAGGCTTAGTGTCAGGATTGCATTTTCGTTAGAAAAGAGTGCATTTAGGCTTAGGGTTTCTGTTAAAATTGACGACTTAATGTTAGGGTTAGAAAGGAGCACATTTAGGGTTAGAGTTATGTGAGAATTTGTTATAGTTAGTAGTAGAGTTTTTTTCGTAGAATCGAGGTTTAGGGTTAGGCTTACTGTCAGGATTGCATTTTGGTTAGAATAGAGTGCGTTTAGGCTTAGGTTTAGTGTTAAAATTGAGGACTTAGTTTTCGGGTTAGAAACGAGCACATTTAGGGTTAGAGTTATGGTGAGAAAGTTAGTAGTAGAGTTTTTTGTCATAGAATCGAGGTTTACGGTTAGGCTTAGTGTCAGGATTGCATTTTCGTTAGAAAAGCGTGCATTGAGGCTTAGGGTTTGTGTTAAAATTGACGACTTAGTGTTAGGGTTAGAAAGGAGCACATTTAGGCTTAGAGTTATGTGGGAATTCGTTATAGTTAGTAGTAGAGTTTGTTTTCGTACAATCGAGGTTTAGTGTTAGGCTTACTGTCAGGATTGCATTTTGGTTAGAATAGAGTGCATTTAGGCTTAGGGTTAGGGTTGAAATTGGCGACTTGCTGTTAGGGTTAGAAACGAGCACATTTAGGGTTAGAGATATGGTGAGAATTTGTTATAGTTAGTATTAGAGTTTTTTTCGTAGAATCGAGGTTTAGTGCTAGGCTTAGTGTCAGGATTGCATTTTGGTTAGAATAGAGTGCATTTAGGCTTAGGGTTAGTGTTGAAATTGACGACTTAGTTTTCGGGTTGGAAACGAGCACATTTAGGGTTAGAGTTATGGTGAGAATTCGTTATAGTTAGTAGTAGAGTTTTTTTCGTAGAATCGAGGTTTAGTGTTAGGCTTACTGTCAGGATTGCATTTTGGTTAGAATAGAGTGCATTTAGGCTTAGGGTTTGTGTTAAAATTGACGACTTAGTGTTAGGGTTAGAAACGAGCAGATTTAGGCTTAGAGTTATGTGAGAAAGTTAGTAGTAGATTTTTTTTCGGAGAATCGAGGTTTAAGGTTAGGCTTAGTGTCTGGATTGCATTTTCGTTAGAAAAGAGTGCATTGAGGCTTAGGGTTTCTGTTAAAATTGACGACTTAGTGTTAGGGTTAGAAACGAGCACATTTAGGCTTAGAGTTATGTGAGAATTCCTTATAGTTAGTAGCAGAGTTTTTTTAATAGAATCGAGGTTTAGGGTTAGGCTTAGTGTCAGGATTGCATTTTGGTTAGAATAGAGTGCATTTAGGCTTAGGGTTAGTGTAGAAATTGGCGACTTACTGTTAGGGTTAGAAACGAGCACATTTAGGGTTAGAGTTATGTGAGAATTCGTTATAGTTAGTAGTAGAGTTTTTTCGTAGAATCTAGTTTTAGGGTTAGGCTTAGTGTCAGGATTGCATTTTGGTTAGAATAGAGTGCATTTAGGCTTAGGGTTAGTGTTGAAATTGACGACTTAGTTTTCGGGTTAGAAACGAGCACATTTAGGGTTAGAGTTATGGTGAGAATTCGTTATAGTTAGTAGTAGAGTTTTTTTCGTAGAATCGAGGTTTAGTGTTAGGCTTACTGTCAGGATTGCATTTTGTTAGAATAGAGTGCATTTAGGCTTAGGGTTAGTGTTAAAATTGACGACTTAGTGTTAGGGTTAGAAACGAGCACATTTAGGGTTAGAGTTATGTGAGAAAGTTAGTAGTAGATTTTTTTTGTCATAGAATCGAGGTTTAAGGTTAGGCTTAGTGTCAGGATTGCATTTTCGTTAGAAAAGCGTGCATTGAGGCTTAGGCTTTGTGTTAAAATTGAAGACTTAGTGTTAGGGTTAGAAAGGAGCACATTTAGGGTTAGAGTTATGTGAGAATTCGTTATAGTTAGTAGTAGAGTTTTTTTCGTACAATCGAGGTTTAGGGTTAGGCTTACTGTCAGGATTGCATTTTGGTTAGAATAGAGTGCATTTAGGCTTAGGGTTAGTGTTGAAATTGGCGACTTGCTGTTAGGGTTAGAAACGAGCACATTTAGGGTTAGAGATATGGTGAGAATTTGTTATAGTTAGTATTAGAGTTTTTTTCGTAGAATCGAGGTTTAGTGCTAGGCTTAGTGTCAGGATTGCATTTTGGTTAGAATAGAGTGCATTTAGGCTTAGGGTTAGTGTTGAAATTGACGACTTAGTTTTCGGGTTGGAAACGAGCACATTTAGGGTTAGAGTTATGGTGAGAATTCGTTATAGTTAGTAGTAGAGTTTTTTTCGTAGAATCGAGGTTTAGTGTTAGGCTTACTGTCAGGATTGCATTTTGGTTAGAATAGAGTGCATTTAGGCTTAGGGTTTGTGTTAAAATTGACGACTTAGTGTTAGGGTTAGAAACGCGCACATTTAGGGTTAGAGTTATGTGAGAAAGTTAGTAGTAGAGTTTTTTGTCATAGAATCGAGGTTTAAGGTTAGGCTTAGTGTCAGGATTGCATTTTCGTTAGAAAAGAGTGCATTTAGGCTTAGGGTTTCTGTTAAAATTGACGACTTAGTGTTAGGGTTAGAAACGAGCACATTTAGGGTTAGAGTTATGTGAGAATTCGTTATAGTTAGTAGTAGAGTTTTTTTCGTAGAATCGAGGTTTAGGGTTAGGCTTACTGTCAGGATTGCATTTTGGTTAGAATAGAGTGCATTTAGGCTTAGGGTTAGTGTTGAAATTGACGACTTAGTTTTCGGGTTAGAAACGAGCACATTTAGGGTTAGAGTTATGGTGAGAGTTAGTAGTAGAGTTTTTTGTCATAGAATCGAGGTTTACGGTTAGGCTTAGTGTCAGGATTGCATTTTCGTTAGAAAAGAGTACATTGAGGCTTAGGGTTTGTGTTAAAATTGACGACTTAGTGTTAGGGTTAGAAAGGAGCACATTTAGGGTTAGAGTTATGTGAGAATTCGTTATAGTTAGTAGTAGAGTTTTTTTCGTACAATCGAGGTTTAGAGTTAGGCTTACTGTCAGGATTGCATTTTGGTTAGAATAGAGTGCATTTAGGCTTAGGGTTAGTGTAGAAATTGGCGACTTAGTGTTAGGGTTAGAAACGAGCACATTTAGGGTTAGAGATATGGTGAGAATTTGTTATAGTTAGTATTAGAGTTTTTTTCGTAGAATCGAGGTTTAGTGTTAGGCTTAGTGTCAGGATTGAATTTTGGTTAGAATAGAGTGCATTTAGGCTTAGGGTTAGTGTTGAAATTGACGACTTAGTTTTCGGGTTAGAAACGAGCACATTTAGGGTTAGAGTTATGGTGAGATTTCGTTATAGTTAGTAGTAGAGTTTTTTTCGTAGAATCGAGGTTTAGTGTTAGGCTTACTGTCAAGCTTGCATTTCGGTTAGAATAGAGTGCATTTAGGCTTAGGGTTAGTGTTAAAATTGACGACTTAGTGTTAGGGTTAGAAACGAGCACATTTAGGGTTAGAGTTATGTGAGAAAGTTAGTAGTAGAGTTTTTTTGTAGAAGCCAGATTTACGGTTAGGCTTACTGTCAAGATTGCATTTTGGTTAGAATAGAGTGCATTTAGGCTTAGGGTTAGTGTTAAAATTGACGACTTAGTGTTAGGGTTAGAAACGCGCACATTTAGGGTTAGAGTTATGTGAGAAAGTTAGTAGTAGACTTTTTTGTCATAGAATCGAGGTTTAAGGTTAGGCTTAGTGTCAGGATTGCATTTTCCTTAGAAAAGAGTGCATTTAGGCGTAGGGTTTTTGTTAAAATTGACGACTTAGTTTTAGGGTTAGAAACGAGCACATTTAGGGTTAGAGTTATGTGAGAATACGTTATAGTTAGTAGTAGAGTTTGTTTTCGTAGAATCGAGGTTTAGTGCTAGGCTTAGTGTCATGATTGCATTTTCGTTAGAAAAGAGTGCATTTAGGCTTAGGGTTTCTGTTAAAATTGACGACTTAGTGTTAGGGTTAGAAACGAGCACATGTAGGGTTAGAGTTATGTGAGAATTCGTTATAGTTAGTAGTAGAGTTTTTTTTCGTAGAATCGAGGTTTAGGGTTAGGCTTAGTGTCAGGATTGCATTTTGGTTAGAATAGAGTGCATTTAGGCTTAGGGTTAGTGTTGAAATTGACTTAGTTTTCGGGTTAGAAACGAGCACATTTAGGGTTAGAGTTATGGTGAGAAAGTTAGTAGTAGAGTTTTTTGTCATAGAATCGAGGTTTACGGTTAGGCTTAGTGTCAGGATTGCATTTTCGTTAGAAAAGAGTGCATTTGAACGGCTTAGGGTTTGTGTTAAAATTGACGACTTAGTGTTAGGGTTAGAAAGGAGCACATTTAGGGTTAGAGTTATGTGAGAATTCGTTATAGTTAGTAGTAGAGTTTTTTTCATACAATCGAGGTTTAGAGTTAGGCTTACTGTCAGGATTGCATTTTGGTTAGAATAGAGTGCATTTAGGCTTAGGGTTAGTGTAGAAATTGGCGACTTAGTGTTAGGGTTAGAAACGAGCACATTTAGGGTTAGAGATATGGTGAGAATTTGTTATAGTTAGTATTAGAGTTTTTTTCGTAGAATCGAGGTTTAGTGTTAGGCTTAGTGTCAGGATTGCATTTTGGTTAGAATAGAGTGCATTTAGGCTTAGGGTTAGTGTTGAAATTGACGACTTAGTTTTCGGGTTAGAAACGAGCACATTTAGGGTTAGAGTTATGGTGAGATTTCGTTATAGTTAGTAGTAGAGTTTTTTCGTAGAATCGAGGTTTAGTGTTAGGCTTACTGTCAAGCTTGCATTTCGGTTAGAATAGAGTGCATTTAGGCTTAGGGTTAGTGTTAAAATTGACGACTTAGTGTTAGGGTTAGAAACGAGCACATTTAGGGTTAGAGTTATGTGAGAAAGTTGTAGTAGTAGAGTTTTTTTGTAGAAGCCAGATTTACGGTTAGGCTTACTGTCAAGATTGCATTTTGGTTAGAATAGAGTGCATTTAGGCTTAGGGTTAGTGTTAAAATTGACGACTTAGTGTTAGGGTTAGAAACGCGCACATTTAGGGTTAGAGTTATGTGAGAAAGTTAGTAGTAGATTTTTTTTCGGAGAATCGAGGTTTAAGGTTAGGCTTAGTGTCTGGATTGCATTTTCGTTAGAAAAGAGTGCATTGAGGCTTAGGGTTTCTGTTAAAATTGACGACTTAGTGTTAGGGTTAGAAACGAGCACATTTAGGGTTAGAGTTATGTGAGAAAGTTAGTAGTAGAGTTTTTTTGTAGAAGCCAGATTTACGGTTAGGCTTACTGTCAAGATTGCATTTTGGTTAGAATAGAGTGCATTTAGGCTTAGGGTTAGTGTTAAAATTGACGACTTAGTGTTAGGGTTAGAAACGCGCACATTTAGGGTTAGAGTTATGTGAGAAAGTTAGTAGTAGACTTTTTTGTCATAGAATCGAGGTTTAAGGTTAGGCTTAGTGTCAGGATTGCATTTTCGTTAGAAAAGAGTGCATTGAGGCTTAGGGTTTGTGTTAAAATTGACGACTTAGTGTTAGGGTTAGAAAGGAGCACATTTAGGGTTAGAGTTATGTGAGAATTCGTTATAGTTAGTAGTAGAGTTTTTTTCGTACAATCGAGGTTTAGAGTTAGGCTTACTGTCAGGATTGCATTTTGGTTAGAATAGAGTGCATTTAGGCTTAGGGTTAGTGTTGAAATTGGCGACTTAGTGTTAGGGTTAGAAACGAGCACATTTAGGGTTAGAGATATGATGAGAATTTGTTATAGTTAGTATTAGAGTTTTTTTCGTAGAATCGAGGTTTAGTGTTAGGCTTAGTGTCAGGATTGCATTTTGGTTAGAATAGAGTGCATTTAGGCTTAGGGTTAGTGTTGAAATTGACGACAGTTTTCGGGTTAGAAACGAGCACATTTAGGGTTAGAGTTATGGTGAGATTTCGTTATAGTTAGTAGTAGAGTTTTTTTTCGTAGAACCGAGGTTTAGTGTTAGGCTTACTGTCAAGCTTGCATTTCGGTTAGAATAGAGTGCATTTAGGCTCAGGGTTAGTGTTCAAATTGACGACTTAGTGTTAGGGTTAGAAACGAGCACATTTAGGGTTAGAGTTATGTGAGAAAGTTAGTAGTAGAGTTTTTTTGTAGAAGCCAGATTTAAGGTTAGGCTTACTGTCAAGATTGCATTTTGGTTAGAATAGAGTGCATTTAGGCTTAGGGTTAGTGTTAAAATTGACGACTTAGTGTTAGGGTTAGAAACGCGCACATTTAGGGTTAGAGTTATGTGAGAAAGTTAGTAGTAGACTTTTTTGTCATAGAATCGAGGTTTAAGGTTAGGCTTAGTGTCAGGATTGCATTTTCCTTAGAAAAGAGTGCATTTAGGCGTAGGGTTTTTTGTTAAAATTGACGACTTAGTTTTAGGGTTAGAAACGAGCACATTTAGGGTTAGAGTTATGTGAGAATACGTTATAGTTAGTAGTAGAGTTTGTTTTCGTAGAATCGAGGTTTAGTGCTAGGCTTAGTGTCAGGATTGCATTTTCGTTAGAAAAGAGTGCATTTAGGCTTAGGGTTTCTGTTAAAATTGACGACTTAGTGTTAGGGTTAGAAACGAGCACATGTAGGGTTAGAGTTATGTGAGAATTCGTTATAGTTAGTAGTAGAGTTTTTTTCGTAGAATCGAGGTTTAGGGTTAGGCTTAGTGTCAGGATTGCATTTTGGTTAGAATAGAGTGCATTTAGGCTTAGGGTTAGTGTTGAAATTGACGACTTAGTTTTCGGGTTAGAAACGAGCACATTTAGGGTTAGAGTTATGGTGAGAAAGTTAGTAGTAGAGTTTTTTGTCATAGAATCGAGGTTTACGGTTAGGCTTAGTGTCAGGATTGCATTTTCGTTAGAAAAGAGTGCATTGAGGCTTAGGGTTTGTGTTAAAATTGACGACTTAGTGTTAGGGTTAGAAAGGAGCACATTTAGGGTTAGAGTTATGTGAGAATTCGTTATAGTTAGTAGTAGAGTTTTTTTCGTACAATCGAGGTTTAGAGTTAGGCTTACTGTCAGGATTGCATTTTGGTTAGAATAGAGTGCATTTAGGCTTAGGGTTAGTGTAGAAATTGGCGACTTAGTGTTAGGGTTAGAAACGAGCACATTTAGGGTTAGAGATATGGTGAGAATTTGTTATAGTTAGTATTAGAGTTTTTTTCGTAGAATCGAGGTTTAGTGTTAGGCTTAGTGTCAGGATTGCATTTTGGTTAGAATAGAGTGCATTTAGGCTTAGGGTTAGTGTTGAAATTGACGACTTAGTTTTCGGGTTAGAAACGAGCACATTTAGGGTTAGAGTTATGGTGAGATTTCGTTATAGTTAGTAGTAGAGTTTTTTTCGTAGAATCGAGGTTTAGTGTTAGGCTTACTGTCAAGCTTGCATTTCGGTTAGAATAGAGTGCATTTAGGCTTAGGGTTAGTGTTAAAATTGACGACTTAGTGTTAGGGTTAGAAACGAGCACATTTAGGGTTAGAGTTATGTGAGAAAGTTAGTAGTAGAGTTTTTTTGTAGAAGCCAGATTTACGGTTAGGCTTACTGTCAAGATTGCATTTTGGTTAGAATAGAGTGCATTTAGGCTTAGGGTTAGTGTTAAAATTGACGACTTAGTGTTAGGGTTAGAAACGCGCACATTTAGGGTTAGAGTTATGTGAGAAAGTTAGTAGTAGATTTTTTTTCGGAGAATCGAGGTTTAAGGTTAGGCTTAGTGTCTGGATTGCATTTTCGTTAGAAAAGAGTGCCATTGAGGCTTAGGGTTTCTGTTAAAATTGACGACTTAGTGTTAGGGTTAGAAACGAGCACATTTAGGGTTAGAGTTATGTGAGAAAGTTAGTAGTAGAGTTTTTTTGTAGAAGCCAGATTTACGGTTAGGCTTACTGTCAAGATTGCATTTTGGTTAGAATAGAGTGCATTTAGGCTTAGGGTTAGTGTTAAAATTGACGACTTAGTGTTAGGGTTAGAAACGCGCACATTTAGGGTTAGAGTTATGTGAGAAAGTTAGTAGTAGACTTTTTTGTCATAGAATCGAGGTTTAAGGTTAGGCTTAGTGTCAGGATTGCATTTTCGTTAGAAAAGAGTGCATTGAGGCTTAGGGTTTGTGTTAAAATTGACGACTTAGTGTTAGGGTTAGAAAGGAGCACATTTAGGGTTAGAGTTATGTGAGAATTCGTTATAGTTAGTAGTAGAGTTTTTTTCGTACAATCGAGGTTTAGAGTTAGGCTTACTGTCAGGATTGCATTTTGGTTAGAATAGAGTGCATTTAGGCTTAGGGTTAGTGTTGAAATTGGCGACTTAGTGTTAGGGTTAGAAACGAGCACATTTAGGGTTAGAGATATGGTGAGAATTTGTTATAGTTAGTATTAGAGTTTTTTTCGTAGAATCGAGGTTTAGTGTTAGGCTTAGTGTCAGGATTGCATTTTGGTTAGAATAGAGTGCATTTAGGCTTAGGGTTAGTGTTGAAATTGACGACAGTTTTCGGGTTAGAAACGAGCACATTTAGGGTTAGAGTTATGGTGAGATTTCGTTATAGTTAGTAGTAGAGTTTTTTTCGTAGAACCGAGGTTTAGTGTTAGGCTTACTGTCAAGCTTGCATTTCGGTTAGAATAGAGTGCATTTAGGCTCAGGGTTAGTGTTCAAATTGACGACTTAGTGTTAGGGTTAGAAACGAGCACATTTAGGGTTAGAGTTATGTGAGAAAGTTAGTAGTAGAGTTTTTTTGTAGAAGCCAGATTTAAGGTTAGGCTTACTGTCAAGATTGCATTTTGGTTAGAATAGAGTGCATTTAGGCTTAGGGTTAGTGTTAAAATTGACGACTTAGTGTTAGGGTTAGAAACGCGCACATTTAGGGTTAGAGTTATGTGAGAAAGTTAGTAGTAGACTTTTTTGTCATAGAATCGAGGTTTAAGGTTAGGCTTAGTGTCAGGATTGCATTTTCCTTAGAAAAGAGTGCATTTAGGCGTAGGGTTTTTGTTAAAATTGACGACTTAGTTTTAGGGTTAGAAACGAGCACATTTAGGGTTAGAGTTATGTGAGAATACGTTATAGTTAGTAGTAGAGTTTGTTTTCGTAGAATCGAGGTTTAGTGCTAGGCTTAGTGTCAGGATTGCATTTTCGTTAGAAAAGAGTGCATTTAGGCTTAGGGTTTCTGTTAAAATTGACGACTTAGTGTTAGGGTTAGAAACGAGCACATGTAGGGTTAGAGTTATGTGAGAATTCGTTATAGTTAGTAGTAGAGTTTTTTTCGTAGAATCGAGGTTTAGGGTTAGGCTTAGTGTCAGGATTGCATTTTGGTTAGAATAGAGTGCATTTAGGCTTAGGGTTAGTGTTGAAATTGACGACTTAGTTTTCGGGTTAGAAACGAGCACATTTAGGGTTAGAGTTATGGTGAGAAAGTTAGTAGTAGAGTTTTTTGTCATAGAATCGAGGTTTACGGTTAGGCTTAGTGTCAGGATTGCATTTTCGTTAGAAAAGAGTGCATTGAGGCTTAGGGTTTGTGTTAAAATTGACGACTTAGTGTTAGGGTTAGAAAGGAGCACATATAGGGTTAGAGTTATGTGAGAATTCGTTATAGTTAGTAGTAGAGTTTTTTTCGTACAATCGAGGTTTAGAGTTAGGCTTACTGTCAGGATTGCATTTTGGTTAGAATAGAGTGCATTTAGGCTTAGGGTTAGTGTAGAAATTGGCGACTTAGTGTTAGGGTTAGAAACGAGCACATTTAGGGTTAGGGATATGGTGAGAATTTGTTATAGTTAGTATTAGAGTTTTTTTCGTAGAATCGAGGTTTAGTGTTAGGCTTAGTGTCAGGATTGCATTTTGGTTAGAATAGAGTGCATTTAGGCTTAGGGTTAGTGTTGAAATTGACGACAGTTTTGGGGTTAGAAACGAGCACATTTAGGGTTAGAGTTATGGTGAGATTTCGTTATAGTTAGTAGTAGAGTTTTTTTCGTAGAATCGAGGTTTAGTGTTAGGCTTACTGTCAAGCTTGCATTTCGGTTAGAATAGAGTGCATTTAGGCTTAGGGTTAGTGTTAAAATTGACGACTTAGTGTTAGGGTTAGAAACGAGCACATTTAGGGTTAGAGTTATGTGAGAAAGTTAGTAGTAGAGTTTTTTTGTAGAAGCCAGATTTACGGTTAGGCTTACTGTCAAGATTGCATTTTGGTTAGAATAGAGTGCATTTAGGCTTAGGGTTAGTGTTAAAATTGACGACTTAGTGTTAGGGTTAGAAACGCGCACATTTAGGGTTAGAGTTATGTGAGAAAGTTAGTAGTAGACTTTTTTGTCATAGAATCGAGGTTTAAGGTTAGGCTTAGTGTCAGGATTGCATTTTCGTTAGAAAAGAGTGCATTGAGGCTTAGGGTTTCTGTTAAAATTGACGACTTAGTTTTAGGGTTAGAAACGAGCACATTTAGGGTTAGAGTTATGTGAGAATACGTTATAGTTAGTAGTAGAGTTTGTTTTCGTAGAATCGAGGTTTAAGCTAGGCTTAGTGTCAGGATTGCATTTTCGTTAGAAAAGAGTGCATTTAGGCTTAGGGTTTCTGTTAAAATTGACGACTTAGTGTTAGGGTTAGAAAGGAGCACATTTAGGGTTAGAGTTATGTGAGAATTTGTTATAGTTAGTAGTAGAGTTTTTTTCGTAGAATCGAGGTTTAGGGTTAGGCTTAGTGTCAGGATTGCATTTTGGTTAGAATAGAGTGCGTTTAGGCTTAGGTTTAGTGTTAAAATTGAGGACTTAGTTTTCGGGTTAGAAACGAGCACATTTAGGGTTAGAGTTATGGTGAGAAAGTTAGTAGTAGAGTTTTTTGTCATAGAATCGAGGTTTACGGTTAGGCTTAGTGTCAGGATTGCATTTTCGTTAGAAAAGCGTGCATTGAGGCTTAGGGTTTGTGTTAAAATTGACGACTTAGTGTTAGGGTTAGAAAGGAGCACATTTAGGCTTAGAGTTATGTGGGAATTCGTTATAGTTAGTAGTAGAGTTTGTTTTCGTACAATCGAGGTTTAGTGTTAGGCTTACTGTCAGGATTGCATTTTGGTTAGAATAGAGTGCATTTAGGCTTAGGGTTAGGGTTGAAATTGGCGACTTGCTGTTAGGGTTAGAAACGAGCACATTTAGGGTTAGAGATATGGTGAGAATTTGTTATAGTTAGTATTAGAGTTTTTTTCGTAGAATCGAGGTTTAGTGCTAGGCTTAGTGTCAGGATTGCATTTTGGTTAGAATAGAGTGCATTTAGGCTTAGGGTTAGTGTTGAAATTGACGACTTAGTTTTCGGGTTGGAAACGAGCACATTTAGGGTTAGAGTTATGGTGAGAATTCGTTATAGTTAGTAGTAGAGTTTTTTTCGTAGAATCGAGGTTTAGTGTTAGGCTTACTGTCAGGATTGCATTTTGGTTAGAATAGAGTGCATTTAGGCTTAGGGTTTGTGTTAAAATTGACGACTTAGTGTTAGGGTTAGAAACGAGCAGATTTAGGCTTAGAGTTATGTGAGAAAGTTAGTAGTAGTTTTTTTTTCGGAGAATCGAGGTTTAAGGTTAGGCTTAGTGTCTGGATTGCATTTTCGTTAGAAAAGAGTGCATTGAGGCTTAGGGTTTCTGTTAAAATTGACGACTTAGTGTTAGGGTTAGAAACGAGCACATTTAGGCTTAGAGTTATGTGAGAATTCCTTATAGTTAGTAGCAGAGTTTTTTTAATAGAATCGAGGTTTAATGTTAGGCTTAGTGTCAGGATTGCATTTTGGTTAGAATAGAGTGCATTTAGGCTTAGGGTTAGTGTAGAAATTGGCGACTTACTGTTAGGGTTAGAAACGAGCACATTTAGGGTTAGAGTTATGTGAGAATTCGTTATAGTTAGTAGTAGAGTTTTTTCGTAGAATCTAGGTTTAGGGTTAGGCTTAGTGTCAGGATTGCATTTTGGTTAGAATAGAGTGCATTTAGGCTTAGGGTTAGTGTTGAAATTGACGACTTAGTTTTCGGGTTAGAAACGAGCACATTTAGGGTTAGAGTTATGGTGAGAATTCGTTATAGTTAGTAGTAGAGTTTTTTTCGTAGAATCGAGGTTTAGTGTTAGGCTTACTGTCAGGATTGCATTTTGGTTAGAATAGAGTGCATTTAGGCTTAGGGTTAGTGTTAAAATTGACGACTTAGTGTTAGGGTTAGAAACGAGCACATTTAGGGTTAGAGTTATGTGAGAAAGTTAGTAGTAGATTTTTTTGTCATAGAATCGAGGTTTAAGGTTAGGCTTAGTGTCAGGATTGCATTTTCGTTAGAAAAGCGTGCATTGAGGCTTAGGCTTTGTGTTAAAATTGAAGACTTAGTGTTAGGGTTAGAAAGGAGCACATTTAGGGTTAGAGTTATGTGAGAATTCGTTATAGTTAGTAGTAGAGTTTTTTTCGTACAATCGAGGTTTAGTGTTAGGCTTACTGTCAGGATTGCATTTTGGTTAGAATAGAGTGCATTTAGGCTTAGGGTTAGTGTTGAAATTGGCGACTTGCTGTTAGGGTTAGAAACGAGCACATTTAGGGTTAGAGATATGGTGAGAATTTGTTATAGTTAGTATTAGAGTTTTTTTCGTAGAATCGAGGTTTAGTGCTAGGCTTAGTGTCAGGATTGCATTTTGGTTAGAATAGAGTGCATTTAGGCTTAGGGTTAGTGTTGAAATTGACGACTTAGTTTTCGGGTTGGAAACGAGCACATTTAGGGTTAGAGTTATGGTGAGAATTCGTTATAGTTAGTAGTAGAGTTTTTTTCGTAGAATCGAGGTTTAGTGTTAGGCTTACTGTCAGGATTGCATTTTGGTTAGAATAGAGTGCATTTAGGCTTAGGGTTTGTGTTAAAATTGACGACTTAGTGTTAGGGTTAGAAACGCGCACATTTAGGGTTAGAGTTATGTGAGAAAGTTAGTAGTAGAGTTTTTTGTCATAGAATCGAGGTTTAAGGTTAGGCTTAGTGTCAGGATTGCATTTTCGTTAGAAAAGAGTGCATTTAGGCTTAGGGTTTCTGTTAAAATTGACGACTTAGTGTTAGGGTTAGAAACGAGCACATTTAGGGTTAGAGTTATGTGAGAATTCGTTATAGTTAGTAGTAGAGTTTTTTTCGTAGAATCGAGGTTTAGGGTTAGGCTTACTGTCAGGATTGCATTTTGGTTAGAATAGAGTGCATTTAGGCTTAGGGTTAGTGTTGAAATTGACGACTTAGTTTTCGGGTTAGAAACGAGCACATTTAGGGTTAGAGTTATGGTGAGAGTTAGTAGTAGAGTTTTTTGTCATAGAATCGAGGTTTACGGTTAGGCTTAGTGTCAGGATTGCATTTTCGTTAGAAAAGAGTACATTGAGGCTTAGGGTTTGTGTTAAAATTGACGACTTAGTGTTAGGGTTAGAAAGGAGCACATTTAGGGTTAGAGTTATGTGAGAATTCGTTATAGTTAGTAGTAGAGTTTTTTTCGTACAATCGAGGTTTAGAGTTAGGCTTACTGTCAGGATTGCATTTTGGTTAGAATAGAGTGCATTTAGGCTTAGGGTTAGTGTTGAAATTGGCGACTTAGTGTTAGGGTTAGAAACGAGCACATTTAGGGTTAGAGATATGATGAGAATTTGTTATAGTTAGTATTAGAGTTTTTTTCGTAGAATCGAGGTTTAGTGTTAGGCTTAGTGTCAGGATTGCATTTTGGTTAGAATAGAGTGCATTTAGGCTTAGGGTTAGTGTTGAAATTGACGACAGTTTTCGGGTTAGAAACGAGCACATTTAGGGTTAGAGTTATGGTGAGATTTCGTTATAGTTAGTAGTAGAGTTTTTTTCGTAGAACCGAGGTTTAGTGTTAGGCTTACTGTCAAGCTTGCATTTCGGTTAGAATACAGTGCATTTAGGCTCAGGGTTAGTGTTAAAATTGACGACTTAGTGTTAGGGTTAGAAACGCGCACATTTAGGGTTAGAGTTATGTGAGAAAGTTAGTAGTAGATTTTTTTTCGGAGAATCGAGGTTTAAGGTTAGGCTTAGTGTCTGGATTGCATTTTCGTTAGAAAAGAGTGCATTGAGGCTTAGGGTTTCTGTTAAAATTGACGACTTAGTGTTAGGGTTAGAAACGAGCACATTTAGGGTTAGAGTTATGTGAGAAAGTTAGTAGTAGAGTTTTTTTGTAGAAGCCAGATTTACGGTTAGGCTTACTGTCAAGATTGCATTTTGGTTAGAATAGAGTGCATTTAGGCTTAGGGTTAGTGTTAAAATTGACGACTTAGTGTTAGGGTTAGAAACGCGCACATTTAGGGTTAGAGTTATGTGAGAAAGTTAGTAGTAGACTTTTTTGTCATAGAATCGAGGTTTAAGGTTAGGCTTAGTGTCAGGATTGCATTTTCGTTAGAAAAGAGTGCATTGAGGCTTAGGGTTTGTGTTAAAATTGACGACTTAGTGTTAGGGTTAGAAAGGAGCACATTTAGGGTTAGAGTTATGTGAGAATTCGTTATAGTTAGTAGTAGAGTTTTTTTCGTACAATCGAGGTTTAGAGTTAGGCTTACTGTCAGGATTGCATTTTGGTTAGAATAGAGTGCATTTAGGCTTAGGGTTAGTGTTGAAATTGGCGACTTAGTGTTAGGGTTAGAAACGAGCACATTTAGGGTTAGAGATATGGTGAGAATTTGTTATAGTTAGTATTAGAGTTTTTTTCGTAGAATCGAGGTTTAGTGTTAGGCTTAGTGTCAGGATTGCATTTTGGTTAGAATAGAGTGCATTTAGGCTTAGGGTTAGTGTTGAAATTGACGACAGTTTTCGGGTTAGAAACGAGCACATTTAGGGTTAGAGTTATGGTGAGATTTCGTTATAGTTAGTAGTAGAGTTTTTTTCGTAGAACCGAGGTTTAGTGTTAGGCTTACTGTCAAGCTTGCATTTCGGTTAGAATAGAGTGCATTTAGGCTTAGGGTTAGTGTTCAAATTGACGACTTAGTGTTAGGGTTAGAAACGAGCACATTTAGGGTTAGAGTTATGTGAGAAAGTTAGTAGTAGAGTTTTTTTGTAGAAGCCAGATTTAAGGTTAGGCTTACTGTCAAGATTGCATTTTGGTTAGAATAGAGTGCATTTAGGCTTAGGGTTAGTGTTAAAATTGACGACTTAGTGTTAGGGTTAGAAACGCGCACATTTAGGGTTAGAGTTATGTGAGAAAGTTAGTAGTAGACTTTTTTGTCATAGAATCGAGGTTTAAGGTTAGGCTTAGTGTCAGGATTGCATTTTCCTTAGAAAAGAGTGCATTTAGGCGTAGGGTTTTTGTTAAAATTGACGACTTAGTTTTAGGGTTAGAAACGAGCACATTTAGGGTTAGAGTTATGTGAGAATACGTTATAGTTAGTAGTAGAGTTTGTTTTCGTAGAATCGAGGTTTAGTGCTAGGCTTAGTGTCAGGATTGCATTTTCGTTAGAAAAGAGTGCATTTAGGCTTAGGGTTTCTGTTAAAATTGACGACTTAGTGTTAGGGTTAGAAACGAGCACATGTAGGGTTAGAGTTATGTGAGAATTCGTTATAGTTAGTAGTAGAGTTTTTTTCGTAGAATCGAGGTTTAGGGTTAGGCTTAGTGTCAGGATTGCATTTTGGTTAGAATAGAGTGCATTTAGGCTTAGGGTTAGTGTTGAAATTGACGACTTAGTTTTCGGGTTAGAAACGAGCACATTTAGGGTTAGAGTTATGGTGAGAAAGTTAGTAGTAGAGTTTTTTGTCATAGAATCGAGGTTTACGGTTAGGCTTAGTGTCAGGATTGCATTTTCGTTAGAAAAGAGTGCATTGAGGCTTAGGGTTTGTGTTAAAATTGACGACTTAGTGTTAGGGTTAGAAAGGAGCACATATAGGGTTAGAGTTATGTGAGAATTCGTTATAGTTAGTAGTAGAGTTTTTTTCGTACAATCGAGGTTTAGAGTTAGGCTTACTGTCAGGATTGCATTTTGGTTAGAATAGAGTGCATTTAGGCTTAGGGTTAGTGTAGAAATTGGCGACTTAGTGTTAGGGTTAGAAACGAGCACATTTAGGGTTAGGGATATGGTGAGAATTTGTTATAGTTAGTATTAGAGTTTTTTTCGTAGAATCGAGGTTTAGTGTTAGGCTTAGTGTCAGGATTGCATTTTGGTTAGAATAGAGTGCATTTAGGCTTAGGGTTAGTGTTGAAATTGACGACAGTTTTCGGGTTAGAAACGAGCACATTTAGGGTTAGAGTTATGGTGAGATTTCGTTATAGTTAGTAGTAGAGTTTTTTTCGTAGAATCGAGGTTTAGTGTTAGGCTTACTGTCAAGCTTGCATTTCGGTTAGAATAGAGTGCATTTAGGCTTAGGGTTAGTGTTAAAATTGACGACTTAGTGTTAGGGTTAGAAACGAGCACATTTAGGGTTAGAGTTATGTGAGAAAGTTAGTAGTAGAGTTTTTTTGTAGAAGCCAGATTTACGGTTAGGCTTACTGTCAAGATTGCATTTTGGTTAGAATAGAGTGCATTTAGGCTTAGGGTTAGTGTTAAAATTGACGACTTAGTGTTAGGGTTAGAAACGCGCACATTTAGGGTTAGAGTTATGTGAGAAAGTTAGTAGTAGATTTTTTTTCGGAGAATCGAGGTTTAAGGTTAGGCTTAGTGTCTGGATTGCATTTTCGTTAGAAAAGAGTGCATTGAGGCTTAGGGTTTCTGTTAAAATTGACGACTTAGTGTTAGGGTTAGAAACGAGCACATTTAGGGTTAGAGTTATGTGAGAAAGTTAGTAGTAGAGTTTTTTTGTAGAAGCCAGATTTACGGTTAGGCTTACTGTCAAGATTGCATTTTGGTTAGAATAGAGTGCATTTAGGCTTAGGGTTAGTGTTAAAATTGACGACTTAGTGTTAGGGTTAGAAACGCGCACATTTAGGGTTAGAGTTATGTGAGAAAGTTAGTAGTAGACTTTTTTGTCATAGAATCGAGGTTTAAGGTTAGGCTTAGTGTCAGGATTGCATTTTCCTTAGAAAAGAGTGCATTTAGGCGTAGGGTTTTTGTTAAAATTGACGACTTAGTTTTAGGGTTAGAAACGAGCACATTTAGGGTTAGAGTTATGTGAGAATACGTTATAGTTAGTAGTAGAGTTTGTTTTCGTAGAATCGAGGTTTAGTGCTAGGCTTAGTGTCAGGATTGCATTTTCGTTAGAAAAGAGTGCATTTAGGCTTAGGGTTTCTGTTAAAATTGACGACTTAGTGTTAGGGTTAGAAACGAGCACATGTAGGGTTAGAGTTATGTGAGAATTCGTTATAGTTAGTAGTAGAGTTTTTTTCGTAGAATCGAGGTTTAGGGTTAGGCTTAGTGTCAGGATTGCATTTTGGTTAGAATAGAGTGCATTTAGGCTTAGGGTTAGTGTTGAAATTGACGACTTAGTTTTCGGGTTAGAAACGAGCACATTTAGGGTTAGAGTTATGGTGAGAAAGTTAGTAGTAGAGTTTTTTGTCATAGAATCGAGGTTTACGGTTAGGCTTAGTGTCAGGATTGCATTTTCGTTAGAAAAGAGTGCATTGAGGCTTAGGGTTTGTGTTAAAATTGACGACTTAGTGTTAGGGTTAGAAAGGAGCACATTTAGGGTTAGAGTTATGTGAGAATTCGTTATAGTTAGTAGTAGAGTTTTTTTCATACAATCGAGGTTTAGAGTTAGGCTTACTGTCAGGATTGCATTTTGGTTAGAATAGAGTGCATTTAGGCTTAGGGTTAGTGTAGAAATTGGCGACTTAGTGTTAGGGTTAGAAACGAGCACATTTAGGGTTAGAGATATGGTGAGAATTTGTTATAGTTAGTATTAGAGTTTTTTTCGTAGAATCGAGGTTTAGTGTTAGGCTTAGTGTCAGGATTGCATTTTGGTTAGAATAGAGTGCATTTAGGCTTAGGGTTAGTGTTGAAATTGACGACTTAGTTTTCGGGTTAGAAACGAGCACATTTAGGGTTAGAGTTATGGTGAGATTTCGTTATAGTTAGTAGTAGAGTTTTTTTCGTAGAATCGAGGTTTAGTGTTAGGCTTACTGTCAAGCTTGCATTTCGGTTAGAATAGAGTGCATTTAGGCTTAGGGTTAGTGTTAAAATTGACGACTTAGTGTTAGGGTTAGAAACGAGCACATTTAGGGTTAGAGTTATGTGAGAAAGTTAGTAGTAGAGTTTTTTTGTAGAAGCCAGATTTACGGTTAGGCTTACTGTCAAGATTGCATTTTGGTTAGAATAGAGTGCATTTAGGCTTAGGGTTAGTGTTAAAATTGACGACTTAGTGTTAGGGTTAGAAACGCGCACATTTAGGGTTAGAGTTATGTGAGAAAGTTAGTAGTAGATTTTTTTTCGGAGAATCGAGGTTTAAGGTTAGGCTTAGTGTCTGGATTGCATTTTCGTTAGAAAAGAGTGCATTGAGGCTTAGGGTTTCTGTTAAAATTGACGACTTAGTGTTAGGGTTAGAAACGAGCACATTTAGGGTTAGAGTTATGTGAGAAAGTTAGTAGTAGAGTTTTTTTGTAGAAGCCAGATTTACGGTTAGGCTTACTGTCAAGATTGCATTTTGGTTAGAATAGAGTGCATTTAGGCTTAGGGTTAGTGTTAAAATTGACGACTTAGTGTTAGGGTTAGAAACGCGCACATTTAGGGTTAGAGTTATGTGAGAAAGTTAGTAGTAGACTTTTTTGTCATAGAATCGAGGTTTAAGGTTAGGCTTAGTGTCAGGATTGCATTTTCGTTAGAAAAGAGTGCATTGAGGCTTAGGGTTTGTGTTAAAATTGACGACTTAGTGTTAGGGTTAGAAAGGAGCACATTTAGGGTTAGAGTTATGTGAGAATTCGTTATAGTTAGTAGTAGAGTTTTTTTCGTACAATCGAGGTTTAGAGTTAGGCTTACTGTCAGGATTGCATTTTGGTTAGAATAGAGTGCATTTAGGCTTAGGGTTAGTGTTGAAATTGGCGACTTAGTGTTAGGGTTAGAAACGAGCACATTTAGGGTTAGAGATATGATGAGAATTTGTTATAGTTAGTATTAGAGTTTTTTTCGTAGAATCGAGGTTTAGTGTTAGGCTTAGTGTCAGGATTGCATTTTGGTTAGAATAGAGTGCATTTAGGCTTAGGGTTAGTGTTGAAATTGACGACAGTTTTCGGGTTAGAAACGAGCACATTTAGGGTTAGAGTTATGGTGAGATTTCGTTATAGTTAGTAGTAGAGTTTTTTTCGTAGAACCGAGGTTTAGTGTTAGGCTTACTGTCAAGCTTGCATTTCGGTTAGAATAGAGTGCATTTAGGCTTAGGGTTAGTGTTCAAATTGACGACTTAGTGTTAGGGTTAGAAACGAGCACATTTAGGGTTAGAGTTATGTGAGAAAGTTAGTAGTAGAGTTTTTTTGTAGAAGCCAGATTTAAGGTTAGGCTTACTGTCAAGATTGCATTTTGGTTAGAATAGAGTGCATTTAGGCTTAGGGTTAGTGTTAAAATTGACGACTTAGTGTTAGGGTTAGAAACGCGCACATTTAGGGTTAGAGTTATGTGAGAAAGTTAGTAGTAGACTTTTTTGTCATAGAATCGAGGTTTAAGGTTAGGCTTAGTGTCAGGATTGCATTTTCCTTAGAAAAGAGTGCATTTAGGCGTAGGGTTTTTGTTAAAATTGACGACTTAGTTTTAGGGTTAGAAACGAGCACATTTAGGGTTAGAGTTATGTGAGAATACGTTATAGTTAGTAGTAGAGTTTGTTTTCGTAGAATCGAGGTTTAGTGCTAGGCTTAGTGTCATGATTGCATTTTCGTTAGAAAAGAGTGCATTTAGGCTTAGGGTTTCTGTTAAAATTGACGACTTAGTGTTAGGGTTAGAAACGAGCACATGTAGGGTTAGAGTTATGTGAGAATTCGTTATAGTTAGTAGTAGAGTTTTTTTCGTAGAATCGAGGTTTAGGGTTAGGCTTAGTGTCAGGATTGCATTTTGGTTAGAATAGAGTGCATTTAGGCTTAGGGTTAGTGTTGAAATTGACGACTTAGTTTTCGGGTTAGAAACGAGCACATTTAGGGTTAGAGTTATGGTGAGAAAGTTAGTAGTAGAGTTTTTTGTCATAGAATCGAGGTTTACGGTTAGGCTTAGTGTCAGGATTGCATTTTCGTTAGAAAAGAGTGCATTGAGGCTTAGGGTTTGTGTTAAAATTGACGACTTAGTGTTAGGGTTAGAAAGGAGCACATATAGGGTTAGAGTTATGTGAGAATTCGTTATAGTTAGTAGTAGAGTTTTTTTCGTACAATCGAGGTTTAGAGTTAGGCTTACTGTCAGGATTGCATTTTGGTTAGAATAGAGTGCATTTAGGCTTAGGGTTAGTGTAGAAATTGGCGACTTAGTGTTAGGGTTAGAAACGAGCACATTTAGGGTTAGAGATATGGTGAGAATTTGTTATAGTTAGTATTAGAGTTTTTTTCGTAGAATCGAGGTTTAGTGTTAGGCTTAGTGTCAGGATTGCATTTTGGTTAGAATAGAGTGCATTTAGGCTTAGGATTAGTGTTGAAATTGACGACTTAGTTTTCGGGTTAGAAACGAGCACATTTAGGGTTAGAGTTATGGTGAGATTTCGTTATAGTTAGTAGTAGAGTTTTTTTCGTAGAATCGAGGTTTAGTGTTAGGCTTACTGTCAAGCTTGCATTTCGGTTAGAATAGAGTGCATTTAGGCTTAGGGTTAGTGTTAAAATTGACGACTTAGTGTTAGGGTTAGAAACGAGCACATTTAGGGTTAGAGTTATGTGAGAAAGTTAGTAGTAGAGTTTTTTTGTAGAAGCCAGATTTACGGTTAGGCTTACTGTCAAGATTGCATTTTGGTTAGAATAGAGTGCATTTAGGCTTAGGGTTAGTGTTAAAATTGACGACTTAGTGTTAGGGTTAGAAACGCGCACATTTAGGGTTAGAGTTATGTGAGAAAGTTAGTAGTAGATTTTTTTTCGGAGAATCGAGGTTTAAGGTTAGGCTTAGTGTCTGGATTGCATTTTCGTTAGAAAAGAGTGCATTGAGGCTTAGGGTTTCTGTTAAAATTGACGACTTAGTGTTAGGGTTAGAAACGAGCACATTTAGGGTTAGAGTTATGTGAGAAAGTTAGTAGTAGAGTTTTTTTGTAGAAGCCAGATTTACGGTTAGGCTTACTGTCAAGATTGCATTTTGGTTAGAATAGAGTGCATTTAGGCTTAGGGTTAGTGTTAAAATTGACGACTTAGTGTTAGGGTTAGAAACGAGCACATTTAGGGTTAGAGTTATGTGAGAAAGTTAGTAGTAGACTTTTTTGTCATAGAATCGAGGTTTAAGGTTAGGCTTAGTGTCAGGATTGCATTTTCGTTAGAAAAGAGTGCATTGAGGCTTAGGGTTTGTGTTAAAATTGACGACTTAGTGTTAGGGTTAGAAAGGAGCACATTTAGGGTTAGAGTTATGTGAGAATTCGTTATAGTTAGTAGTAGAGTTTTTTTCGTACAATCGAGGTTTAGAGTTAGGCTTACTGTCAGGATTGCATTTTGGTTAGAATAGAGTGCATTTAGGCTTAGGGTTAGTGTTGAAATTGGCGACTTAGTGTTAGGGTTAGAAACGAGCACATTTAGGGTTAGAGATATGGTGAGAATTTGTTATAGTTAGTATTAGAGTTTTTTTCGTAGAATCGAGGTTTAGTGTTAGGCTTAGTGTCAGGATTGCATTTTGGTTAGAATAGAGTGCATTTAGGCTTAGGGTTAGTGTTGAAATTGACGACAGTTTTCGGGTTAGAAACGAGCACATTTAGGGTTAGAGTTATGGTGAGATTTCGTTATAGTTAGTAGTAGAGTTTTTTTCGTAGAACCGAGGTTTAGTGTTAGGCTTACTGTCAAGCTTGCATTTCGGTTAGAATAGAGTGCATTTAGGCTTAGGGTTAGTGTTCAAATTGACGACTTAGTGTTAGGGTTAGAAACGAGCACATTTAGGGTTAGAGTTATGTGAGAAAGTTAGTAGTAGAGTTTTTTTGTAGAAGCCAGATTTAAGGTTAGGCTTACTGTCAAGATTGCATTTTGGTTAGAATAGAGTGCATTTAGGCTTAGGGTTAGTGTTAAAATTGACGACTTAGTGTTAGGGTTAGAAACGCGCACATTTAGGGTTAGAGTTATGTGAGAAAGTTAGTAGTAGACTTTTTTGTCATAGAATCGAGGTTTAAGGTTAGGCTTAGTGTCAGGATTGCATTTTCCTTAGAAAAGAGTGCATTTAGGCGTAGGGTTTTTGTTAAAATTGACGACTTAGTTTTAGGGTTAGAAACGAGCACATTTAGGGTTAGAGTTATGTGAGAATACGTTATAGTTAGTAGTAGAGTTTGTTTTCGTAGAATCGAGGTTTAGTGCTAGGCTTAGTGTCAGGATTGCATTTTCGTTAGAAAAGAGTGCATTTAGGCTTAGGGTTTCTGTTAAAATTGACGACTTAGTGTTAGGGTTAGAAACGAGCACATGTAGGGTTAGAGTTATGTGAGAATTCGTTATAGTTAGTAGTAGAGTTTTTTTCGTAGAATCGAGGTTTAGGGTTAGGCTTAGTGTCAGGATTGCATTTTGGTTAGAATAGAGTGCATTTAGGCTTAGGGTTAGTGTTGAAATTGACGACTTAGTTTTCGGGTTAGAAACGAGCACATTTAGGGTTAGAGTTATGGTGAGAAAGTTAGTAGTAGAGTTTTTTGTCATAGAATCGAGGTTTACGGTTAGGCTTAGTGTCAGGATTGCATTTTCGTTAGAAAAGAGTGCATTGAGGCTTAGGGTTTGTGTTAAAATTGACGACTTAGTGTTAGGGTTAGAAAGGAGCACATATAGGGTTAGAGTTATGTGAGAATTCGTTATAGTTAGTAGTAGAGTTTTTTTCATACAATCGAGGTTTAGAGTTAGGCTTACTGTCAGGATTGCATTTTGGTTAGAATAGAGTGCATTTAGGCTTAGGGTTAGTGTAGAAATTGGCGACTTAGTGTTAGGGTTAGAAACGAGCACATTTAGGGTTAGAGATATGGTGAGAATTTGTTATAGTTAGTATTAGAGTTTTTTTCGTAGAATCGAGCTTTAGTGTTAGGCTTAGTGTCAGGATTGCATTTTGGTTAGAATAGAGTGCATTTAGGCTTAGGGTTAGTGTTGAAATTGACGACTTAGTTTTCGGGTTAGAAACGAGCACATTTAGGGTTAGAGTTATGGTGAGATTTCGTTATAGTTAGTAGTAGAGTTTTTTTCGTAGAATCGAGGTTTAGTGTTAGGCTTACTGTCAAGCTTGCATTTCGGTTAGAATAGAGTGCATTTAGGCTTAGGGTTAGTGTTAAAATTGACGACTTAGTGTTAGGGTTAGAAACGAGCACATTTAGGGTTAGAGTTATGTGAGAAAGTTAGTAGTAGAGTTTTTTTGTAGAAGCCAGATTTACGGTTAGGCTTACTGTCAAGATTGCATTTTGGTTAGAATAGAGTGCATTTAGGCTTAGGGTTAGTGTTAAAATTGACGACTTAGTGTTAGGGTTAGAAACGCGCACATTTAGGGTTAGAGTTATGTGAGAAAGTTAGTAGTAGACTTTTTTGTCATAGAATCGAGGTTTAAGGTTAGGCTTAGTGTCAGGATTGCATTTTCGTTAGAAAAGAGTGCATTGAGGCTTAGGGTTTCTGTTAAAATTGACGACTTAGTTTTAGGGTTAGAAACGAGCACATTTAGGGTTAGAGTTATGTGAGAATACGTTATAGTTAGTAGTAGAGTTTGTTTTCGTAGAATCGAGGTTTAAGCTAGGCTTAGTGTCAGGATTGCATTTTCGTTAGAAAAGAGTGCATTTAGGCTTAGGGTTTCTGTTAAAATTGACGACTTAGTGTTAGGGTTAGAAACGAGCACATTTAGGGTTAGAGTTATGTGAGAATTCGTTATAGTTAGTAGTAGAGTTTTTTTCGTAGAATCGAGGTTTAGGGTTAGGCTTAGTGTCAGGATTGCATTTTGGTTAGAATAGAGTGCGTTTAGGCTTAGGTTTAGTGTTAAAATTGAGGACTTAGTTTTCGGGTTAGAAACGAGCACATTTAGGGTTAGAGTTATGGTGAGAAAGTTAGTAGTAGAGTTTTTTGTCATAGAATCGAGGTTTACGGTTAGGCTTAGTGTCAGGATTGCATTTTCGTTAGAAAAGCGTGCATTGAGGCTTAGGGTTTGTGTTAAAATTGACGACTTAGTGTTAGGGTTAGAAAGGAGCACATTTAGGCTTAGAGTTATGTGGGAATTCGTTATAGTTAGTAGTAGAGTTTGTTTTCGTACAATCGAGGTTTAGTGTTAGGCTTACTGTCAGGATTGCATTTTGGTTAGAATAGAGTGCATTTAGGCTTAGGGTTAGTGTTGAAATTGGCGACTTGCTGTTAGGGTTAGAAACGAGCACATTTAGGGTTAGAGATATGGTGAGAATTTGTTATAGTTAGTATTAGAGTTTTTTTCGTAGAATCGAGGTTTAGTGCTAGGCTTAGTGTCAGGATTGCATTTTGGTTAGAATAGAGTGCATTTAGGCTTAGGGTTAGTGTTGAAATTGACGACTTAGTTTTCGGGTTGGAAACGAGCACATTTAGGGTTAGAGTTATGGTGAGAATTCGTTATAGTTAGTAGTAGAGTTTTTTTCGTAGAATCGAGGTTTAGTGTTAGGCTTACTGTCAGGATTGCATTTTGGTTAGAATAGAGTGCATTTAGGCTTAGGGTTTGTGTTAAAATTGACGACTTAGTGTTAGGGTTAGAAACGCGCACATTTAGGGTTAGAGTTATGTGAGAAAGTTAGTAGTAGAGTTTTTTGTCATAGAATCGAGGTTTAAGGTTAGGCTTAGTGTCAGGATTGCATTTTCGTTAGAAAAGAGTGCATTTAGGCTTAGGGTTTCTGTTAAAATTGACGACTTAGTGTTAGGGTTAGAAACGAGCACATTTAGGGTTAGAGTTATGTGAGAATTCGTTATAGTTAGTAGTAGAGTTTTTTTCGTAGAATCGAGGTTTAGGGTTAGGCTTACTGTCAGGATTGCATTTTGGTTAGAATAGAGTGCATTTAGGCTTAGGGTTAGTGTTGAAATTGACGACTTAGTTTTCGGGTTAGAAACGAGCACATTTAGGGTTAGAGTTATGGTGAGAGTTAGTAGTAGAGTTTTTTGTCATAGAATCGAGGTTTACGGTTAGGCTTAGTGTCAGGATTGCATTTTCGTTAGAAAAGAGTACATTGAGGCTTAGGGTTTGTGTTAAAATTGACGACTTAGTGTTAGGGTTAGAAAGGAGCACATTTAGGGTTAGAGTTATGTGAGAATTCGTTATAGTTAGTAGTAGAGTTTTTTTCGTACAATCGAGGTTTAGAGTTAGGCTTACTGTCAGGATTGCATTTTGGTTAGAATAGAGTGCATTTAGGCTTAGGGTTAGTGTTGAAATTGGCGACTTAGTGTTAGGGTTAGAAACGAGCACATTTAGGGTTAGAGATATGATGAGAATTTGTTATAGTTAGTATTAGAGTTTTTTTCGTAGAATCGAGGTTTAGTGTTAGGCTTAGTGTCAGGATTGCATTTTGGTTAGAATAGAGTGCATTTAGGCTTAGGGTTAGTGTTGAAATTGACGACTTAGTTTTCGGGTTAGAAACGAGCACATTTAGGGTTAGAGTTATGGTGAGATTTCGTTATAGTTAGTAGTAGAGTTTTTTTCGTAGAACCGAGGTTTAGTGTTAGGCTTACTGTCAAGCTTGCATTTCGGTTAGAATAGAGTGCATTTAGGCTTAGGGTTAGTGTTCAAATTGACGACTTAGTGTTAGGGTTAGAAACGAGCACATTTAGGGTTAGAGTTATGTGAGAATACGTTATAGTTAGTAGTAGAGTTTGTTTTCGTAGAATCGAGGTTTAGTGCTAGGCTTAGTGTCAGGATTGCATTTTCGTTAGAAAAGAGTGCATTTAGGCTTAGGGTTTCTGTTAAAATTGACGACTTACTGTTAGGGTTAGAAACGAGCACATTTAGGGTTAGAGTTATGTGAGAAAGTTAGTAGTAGAGTTTTTTTGTAGAAGCCAGATTTAAGGTTATTCTTACTGTCAAGATTGCATTTTGGTTAGAATAGAGTGCATTTAGGCTTAGGGTTAGTGTTAAAATTGACGACTTAGTGTTAGGGTTAGAAACGCGCACATTTAGGGTTAGAGTTATGTGAGAAAGTTAGTAGTAGACTTTTTTGTCATAGAATCGAGGTTTAAGGTTAGGCTTAGTGTCAGGATTGCATTTTCCTTAGAAAAGAGTGCATTTAGGCGTAGGGTTTTTGTTAAAATTGACGACTTAGTTTTAGGGTTAGAAACGAGCACATTTAGGGTTAGAGTTATGTGAGAATACGTTATAGTTAGTAGTAGAGTTTGTTTTCGTAGAATCGAGGTTTAGTGCTAGGCTTAGTGTCAGGATTGCATTTTCGTTAGAAAAGAGTGCATTTAGGCTTAGGGTTTCTGTTAAAATTGACGACTTAGTGTTAGGGTTAGAAACGAGCACATGTAGGGTTAGAGTTATGTGAGAATTCGTTATAGTTAGTAGTAGAGTTTTTTTCGTAGAATCGAGGTTTAGGGTTAGGCTTAGTGTCAGGATTGCATTTTGGTTAGAATAGAGTGCATTTAGGCTTAGGGTTAGTGTTGAAATTGACGACTTAGTTTTCGGGTTAGAAACGAGCACATTTAGGGTTAGAGTTATGGTGAGAAAGTTAGTAGTAGAGTTTTTTGTCATAGAATCGAGGTTTACGGTTAGGCTTAGTGTCAGGATTGCATTTTCCTTAGAAAAGAGTGCATTTAGGCGTAGGGTTTTTGTTAAAATTGACGACTTAGTTTTAGGGTTAGAAAGGAGCACATTTAGGGTTAGAGTTATGTGAGAATTCGTTATAGTTAGTAGTAGAGTTTTTTTCATACAATCGAGGTTTAGAGTTAGGCTTACTGTCAGGATTGCATTTTGGTTAGAATAGAGTGCATTTAGGCTTAGGGTTAGTGTAGAAATTGGCGACTTAGTGTTAGGGTTAGAAACGAGCACATTTAGGGTTAGAGATATGGTGAGAATTTGTTATAGTTAGTATTAGAGTTTTTTTCGTAGAATCGAGGTTTAGTGTTAGGCTTAGTGTCAGGATTGCATTTTGGTTAGAATAGAGTGCATTTAGGCTTAGGGTTAGTGTTGAAATTGACGACTTAGTTTTCGGGTTAGAAACGAGCACATTTAGGGTTAGAGTTATGGTGAGATTTCGTTATAGTTAGTAGTAGAGTTTTTTTCGTAGAATCGAGGTTTAGTGTTAGGCTTACTGTCAAGCTTGCATTTCGGTTAGAATAGAGTGCATTTAGGCTTAGGGTTAGTGTTAAAATTGACGACTTAGTGTTAGGGTTAGAAACGAGCACATTTAGGGTTAGAGTTATGTGAGAAAGTTAGTAGTAGAGTTTTTTTGTAGAAGCCAGATTTACGGTTAGGCTTACTGTCAAGATTGCATTTTGGTTAGAATAGAGTGCATTTAGGCTTAGGGTTAGTGTTAAAATTGACGACTTAGTGTTAGGGTTAGAAACGCGCACATTTAGGGTTAGAGTTATGTGAGAAAGTTAGTAGTAGACTTTTTTGTCATAGAATCGAGGTTTAAGGTTAGGCTTAGTGTCAGGATTGCATTTTCGTTAGAAAAGAGTGCATTGAGGCTTAGGGTTTCTGTTAAAATTGACGACTTAGTTTTAGGGTTAGAAACGAGCACATTTAGGGTTAGAGTTATGTGAGAATACGTTATAGTTAGTAGTAGAGTTTGTTTTCGTAGAATCGAGGTTTAAGCTAGGCTTAGTGTCAGGATTGCATTTTCGTTAGAAAAGAGTGCATTTAGGCTTAGGGTTTCTGTTAAAATTGACGACTTAGTGTTAGGGTTAGAAACGAGCACATTTAGGGTTAGAGTTATGTGAGAATTCGTTATAGTTAGTAGTAGAGTTTTTTTCGTAGAATCGAGGTTTAGGGTTAGGCTTAGTGTCAGGATTGCATTTTGGTTAGAATAGAGTGCGTTTAGGCTTAGGTTTAGTGTTAAAATTGAGGACTTAGTTTTCGGGTTAGAAACGAGCACATTTAGGGTTAGAGTTATGGTGAGAAAGTTAGTAGTAGAGTTTTTTGTCATAGAATCGAGGTTTACGGTTAGGCTTAGTGTCAGGATTGCATTTTCGTTAGAAAAGCGTGCATTGAGGCTTAGGGTTTGTGTTAAAATTGACGACTTAGTGTTAGGGTTAGAAAGGAGCACATTTAGGCTTAGAGTTATGTGGGAATTCGTTATAGTTAGTAGTAGAGTTTGTTTTCGTACAATCGAGGTTTAGTGTTAGGCTTACTGTCAGGATTGCATTTTGGTTAGAATAGAGTGCATTTAGGCTTAGGGTTAGTGTTGAAATTGGCGACTTGCTGTTAGGGTTAGAAACGAGCACATTTAGGGTTAGAGATATGGTGAGAATTTGTTATAGTTAGTATTAGAGTTTTTTTCGTAGAATCGAGGTTTAGTGCTAGGCTTAGTGTCAGGATTGCATTTTGGTTAGAATAGAGTGCATTTAGGCTTAGGGTTAGTGTTGAAATTGACGACTTAGTTTTCGGGTTGGAAACGAGCACATTTAGGGTTAGAGTTATGGTGAGAATTCGTTATAGTTAGTAGTAGAGTTTTTTTCGTAGAATCGAGGTTTAGTGTTAGGCTTACTGTCAGGATTGCATTTTGGTTAGAATAGAGTGCATTTAGGCTTAGGGTTTGTGTTAAAATTGACGACTTAGTGTTAGGGTTAGAAATGAGCAGATTTAGGCTTAGAGTTATGTGAGAAAGTTAGTAGTAGATTTTTTTTCGGAGAATCGAGGTTTAAGGTTAGGCTTAGTGTCTGGATTGCATTTTCGTTAGAAAAGAGTGCATTGAGGCTTAGGGTTTCTGTTAAAATTGACGACTTAGTGTTAGGGTTAGAAACGAGCACATTTAGGCTTAGAGTTATGTGAGAATTCCTTATAGTTAGTAGCAGAGTTTTTTTAATAGAATCGAGGTTTAGGGTTAGGCTTAGTGTCAGGATTGCATTTTGGTTAGAATAGAGTGCATTTAGGCTTAGGGTTAGTGTAGAAATTGGCGACTTACTGTTAGGGTTAGAAACGAGCACATTTAGGGTTAGAGTTATGTGAGAATTCGTTATAGTTAGTAGTAGAGTTTTTTCGTAGAATCTAGGTTTAGGGTTAGGCTTAGTGTCAGGATTGCATTTTGGTTAGAATAGAGTGCATTTAGGCTTAGGGTTAGTGTTGAAATTGACGACTTAGTTTTCGAGTTAGAAACGAGCACATTTAGGGTTAGAGTTATGGTGAGAATTCGTTATAGTTAGTAGTAGAGTTTTTTTCGTAGAATCGAGGTTTAGTGTTAGGCTTACTGTCAGGATTGCATTTTGGTTAGAATAGAGTGCATTTAGGCTTAGGGTTAGTGTTAAAATTGACGACTTAGTGTTAGGGTTAGAAACGAGCACATTTAGGGTTAGAGTTATGTGAGAAAGTTAGTAGTAGATTTTTTTGTCATAGAATCGAGGTTTAAGGTTAGGCTTAGTGTCAGGATTGCATTTTCGTTAGAAAAGCGTGCATTGAGGCTTAGGCTTTGTGTTAAAATTGAAGACTTAGTGTTAGGGTTAGAAAGGAGCACATTTAGGGTTAGAGTTATGTGAGAATTCGTTATAGTTAGTAGTAGAGTTTTTTTCGTACAATCGAGGTTTAGTGTTAGGCTTACTGTCAGGATTGCATTTTGGTTAGAATAGAGTGCATTTAGGCTTAGGGTTAGTGTTGAAATTGGCGACTTGCTGTTAGGGTTAGAAACGAGCACATTTAGGGTTAGAGATATGGTGAGAATTTGTTATAGTTAGTATTAGAGTTTTTTTCGTAGAATCGAGGTTTAGTGCTAGGCTTAGTGTCAGGATTGCATTTTGGTTAGAATAGAGTGCATTTAGGCTTAGGGTTAGTGTTGAAATTGACGACTTAGTTTTCGGGTTGGAAACGAGCACATTTAGGGTTAGAGTTATGGTGAGAATTCGTTATAGTTAGTAGTAGAGTTTTTTTCGTAGAATCGAGGTTTAGTGTTAGGCTTACTGTCAGGATTGCATTTTGGTTAGAATAGAGTGCATTTAGGCTTAGGGTTTGTGTTAAAATTGACGACTTAGTGTTAGGGTTAGAAACGCGCACATTTAGGGTTAGAGTTATGTGAGAAAGTTAGTAGTAGAGTTTTTTGTCATAGAATCGAGGTTTAAGGTTAGGCTTAGTGTCAGGATTGCATTTTCGTTAGAAAAGAGTGCATTTAGGCTTAGGGTTTCTGTTAAAATTGACGACTTAGTGTTAGGGTTAGAAACGAGCACATTTAGGGTTAGAGTTATGTGAGAATTCGTTATAGTTAGTAGTAGAGTTTTTTTCGTAGAATCGAGGTTTAGGGTTAGGCTTACTGTCAGGATTGCATTTTGGTTAGAATAGAGTGCATTTAGGCTTAGGGTTAGTGTTGAAATTGACGACTTAGTTTTCGGGTTAGAAACGAGCACATTTAGGGTTAGAGTTATGGTGAGAGTTAGTAGTAGAGTTTTTTGTCATAGAATCGAGGTTTACGGTTAGGCTTAGTGTCAGGATTGCATTTTCGTTAGAAAAGAGTACATTGAGGCTTAGGGTTTGTGTTAAAATTGACGACTTAGTGTTAGGGTTAGAAAGGAGCACATTTAGGGTTAGAGTTATGTGAGAATTCGTTATAGTTAGTAGTAGAGTTTTTTTCGTACAATCGAGGTTTAGAGTTAGGCTTACTGTCAGGATTGCATTTTGGTTAGAATAGAGTGCATTTAGGCTTAGGGTTAGTGTTGAAATTGGCGACTTAGTGTTAGGGTTAGAAACGAGCACATTTAGGGTTAGAGATATGATGAGAATTTGTTATAGTTAGTATTAGAGTTTTTTTCGTAGAATCGAGGTTTAGTGTTAGGCTTAGTGTCAGGATTGCATTTTGGTTAGAATAGAGTGCATTTAGGCTTAGGGTTAGTGTTGAAATTGACGACTTAGTTTTCGGGTTAGAAACGAGCACATTTAGGGTTAGAGTTATGGTGAGATTTCGTTATAGTTAGTAGTAGAGTTTTTTTCGTAGAACCGAGGTTTAGTGTTAGGCTTACTGTCAAGCTTGCATTTCGGTTAGAATAGAGTGCATTTAGGCTTAGGGTTAGTGTTAAAATTGACGACTTAGTGTTAGGGTTAGAAACGAGCACATTTAGGGTTAGAGTTATGTGAGAATACGTTATAGTTAGTAGTAGAGTTTGTTTTCGTAGAATCGAGGTTTAGTGCTAGGCTTAGTGTCAGGATTGCATTTTCGTTAGAAAAGAGTGCATTTAGGCTTAGGGTTTCTGTTAAAATTGACGACTTACTGTTAGGGTTAGAAACGAGCACATGTAGGGTTAGAGTTATGTGAGAATTCGTTATAGTTAGTAGTAGAGTTTTTTTCGTAGAATCGAGGTTTAGGGTTAGGCTTAGTGTCAGGATTGCATTTTGGTTAGAATAGAGTGCATTTAGGCTTAGGGTTAGTGTTGAAATTGACGACTTAGTTTTCGGGTTAGAAACGAGCACATTTAGGGTTAGAGTTATGGTGAGAAAGTTAGTAGTAGAGTTTTTTGTCATAGAATCGAGGTTTACGGTTAGGCTTAGTGTCAGGATTGCATTTTCGTTAGAAAAGAGTGCATTGAGGCTTAGGGTTTGTGTTAAAATTGACGACTTAGTGTTAGGGTTAGAAAGGAGCACATGTAGGGTTAGAGTTATGTGAGAATTCGTTATAGTTAGTAGTAGAGTTTTTTTCGTAGAATCGAGGTTTAGGGTTAGGCTTAGTGTCAGGATTGCATTTTGGTTAGAATAGAGTGCATTTAGGCTTAGGGTTAGTGTTGAAATTGGCGACTTGCTGTTAGGGTTAGAAACGAGCACATTTAGGGTTAGAGATATGGTGAGAATTTGTTATAGTTAGTATTAGAGTTTTTTTCGTAGAATCGAGGTTTAGTGTTAGGCTTAGTGTCAGGATTGCATTTTGGTTAGAATAGAGTGCATTTAGGCTTAGGGTTAGTGTTGAAATTGACGACTTAGTTTTCGGGTTAGAAACGAGCACATTTAGGGTTAGAGTTATGGTGAGATTTCGTTATAGTTAGTAGTAGAGTTTTTTTCGTAGAATCGAGGTTTAGTGTTAGGCTTACTGTCAAGCTTGCATTTCGGTTAGAATAGAGTGCATTTAGGCTTAGGGTTAGTGTTAAAATTGACGACTTAGTGTTAGGGTTAGAAACGAGCACATTTAGGGTTAGAGTTATGTGAGAAAGTTAGTAGTAGAGTTTTTTTGTAGAAGCCAGATTTACGGTTAGGCTTACTGTCAAGATTGCATTTTGGTTAGAATAGAGTGCATTTAGGCTTAGGGTTAGTGTTAAAATTGACGACTTAGTGTTAGGGTTAGAAACGCGCACATTTAGGGTTAGAGTTATGTGAGAAAGTTAGTAGTAGAGTTTTTTGTCATAGAATCGAGGTTTAAGGTTAGGCTTAGTGTCAGGATTGCATTTTCGTTAGAAAAGAGTGCATTGAGGCTTAGGGTTTGTGTTAAAATTGACGACTTAGTGTTAGGGTTAGAAAGGAGCACATTTAGGGTTAGAGTTATGTGAGAATTCGTTATAGTTAGTAGTAGAGTTTGTTTCGTACAATCGAGGTTTAGAGTTAGGCTTACTGTCAGGATTGCATTTTGGTTAGAATAGAGTGCATTTAGGCTTAGGGTTAGTGTTGAAATTGGCGACTTAGTGTTAGGGTTAGAAACGAGCACATTTAGGGTTAGAGATATGATGAGAATTTGTTATAGTTAGTATTAGAGTTTTTTTCGTAGAATCTAGGTTTAGTGTTAGGCTTAGTGTCAGGATTGCATTTTGGTTAGAATAGAGTGCATTTAGGCTTAGGGTTAGTGTTGAAATTGACGACAGTTTTCGGGTTAGAAACGAGCACATTTAGGGTTAGAGTTATGGTGAGAATTCGTTATAGTTAGTATTAGAGTTTTTTTCGTAGAATCTAGGTTTAGTGTTAGGCTTAGTGTCAGGATTGCATTTTGGTTAGAATAGAGTGCATTTAGGCTTAGGGTTAGTGTTGAAATTGACGACAGTTTTCGGGTTAGAAACGAGCACATTTAGGGTTAGAGTTATGTGAGAATTCGTTATAGTTAGTAGTAGAGTTTTTTTCGTAGAATCGAGGTTTAGGGTTAGGCTTAGTGTGAGGATTGCATTTTGGTTAGAATAGAGTGCATTTAGGCTTTGGGTTAGTGTTGAAATTGACGACTTAGTTTTCGGGTTAGAAACGAGCACATTTAGGGTTAGAGTTATGGTGAGAATTCGTTATAGTTAGTAGTAGAGTTTTTTTCGTAGAATCGAGGTTTAGTGTTAGGCTTACTGTCAGGATTGCATTTTGGTTAGAATAGAGTGCATGTACGCTTAGGGTTAGTGTTAAAATTGACGACTTAGTGTTAGGGTTAGAAAGGAGCACATTTAGGGTTGGAGTTATGTGAGAAAGTTAGAAGTAAAGTTTTTTGTCATAGAATCGAGGTTTACGGTTAGGCTTAGTGTCAGGATTGCATTTTGGTTAGAATAGAGTGCATTTAGGCTTAGGGTTAGTGGTGAAATTGACGACTTAGTGTTAGGGTTAGAAACGAGCACATTTAGGGTTAGAGTTATGGTGAGAATTCGTTATAGTTAGTAGTAGAGTTTTTTTTCGTAGAATCGAGGTTTAGTGTTAGGCTTACTGTCAGGATTGTATTTTGGTTAGAATAGAGTGCCTTTAGGCTTAGGGTTAGTGTTAAAATTGACGACTTAGTGTTAGGGTTAGAAACGAGCACATTTAGGGTTAGAGTTATGTGAGAACGTTAGTAGTAGAGTTTTTTTCGTAGAATCGAGCTTTAAGGTTAGGCTTAGAGTCAGGATTGCATTTTCGTTAGAAAAGAGTGCATTTAGGCTTAGGGTTAGTGTAGAAATTGGCGACTTACTGTTAGGGTTAGAAACGAGCACATTTAGGGTTAGAGTTATGGTGAGAATTCGTGATAGTTAGTAGAGTTTTTTTCGTAGAATCGAGGTTTAGTGCTAGGCTTACTGTCAGGATTGCATTTTGGTTAGAATAGAGTGCATTTAGGCTTAGGGTTTGTGTTAAAATTGACGACTTAGTGTTAGGGTTAGAAACGAGCAGATTTAGGCTTAGAGTTATGTGAGAAAGTTAGTAGTAGATTTTTTTTCGGAGAATCGAGGTTTAAGGTTAGGCTTAGTGTCTGGATTGCATTTTCGTTAGAAAAGAGTGCATTGAGGCTTAGGGTTTCTGTTAAAATTGACGACTTAGTGTTAGGGTTAGAAACGAGCACATTTAGGCTTAGAGTTATGTGAGAATTCCTTATAGTTAGTAGCAGAGTTTTTTTAATAGAATCGAGGTTTAGGGTTAGGCTTAGTGTCAGGATTGCATTTTGGTTAGAATAGAGTGCATTTAGGCTTAGGGTTAGTGTTGAAATTGACGACTTAGTTTTCGGGTTAGAAACGAGCACATTTAGGGTTAGAGTTATGGTGAGAATTCGTTATAGTTAGTAGTAGAGTTTTTTTCGTAGAATCGAGGTTTAGTGTTAGGCTTACTGTCAGGATTGCATTTTGGTTAGAATAGAGTGCATTTAGGCTTAGGGTAAGTGTTAAAATTGACGACTTAGTGTTAGGGTTAGAAACGAGCACATTTAGGGTTAGAGTTATGTGAGAAAGTTAGTAGTAGATTTTTTTGTCATAGAATCGAGGTTTAAGGTTAGGCTTAGTGTCAGGATTGCATTTTCGTTAGAAAAGCGTGCATTGAGGCTTAGGCTTTGTGTTAAAATTGAAGACTTAGTGTTAGGGTTAGAAAGGAGCACATTTAGGGTTAGAGTTATGTGAGAATTCGTTATAGTTAGTAGTAGAGTTTTTTTCGTACAATCGAGGTTTAGTGTTAGGCTTACTGTCAGGATTGCATTTTGGTTAGAATAGAGTGCATTTAGGCTTAGGGTTAGTGTTGAAATTGGCGACTTGCTGTTAGGGTTAGAAACGAGCACATTTAGGGTTAGAGATATGGTGAGAATTTGTTATAGTTAGTATTAGAGTTTTTTTCGTAGAATCGAGGTTTAGTGCTAGGCTTAGTGTCAGGATTGCATTTTGGTTAGAATAGAGTGCATTTAGGCTTAGGGTTAGTGTTGAAATTGACGACTTAGTTTTCGGGTTGGAAACGAGCACATTTAGGGTTAGAGTTATGGTGAGAATTCGTTATAGTTAGTAGTAGAGTTTTTTTCGTAGAATCGAGGTTTAGTGTTAGGCTTACTGTCAGGATTGCATTTTGGTTAGAATAGAGTGCATTTAGGCTTAGGGTTTGTGTTAAAATTGACGACTTAGTGTTAGGGTTAGAAACGCGCACATTTAGGGTTAGAGTTATGTGAGAAAGTTAGTAGTAGAGTTTTTTGTCATAGAATCGAGGTTTAAGGTTAGGCTTAGTGTCAGGATTGCATTTTCGTTAGAAAAGAGTGCATTTAGGCTTAGGGTTTCTGTTAAAATTGACGACTTAGTGTTAGGGTTAGAAACGAGCACATTTAGGGTTAGAGTTATGTGAGAATTCGTTATAGTTAGTAGTAGAGTTTTTTTCGTAGAATCGAGGTTTAGGGTTAGGCTTACTGTCAGGATTGCATTTTGGTTAGAATAGAGTGCATTTAGGCTTAGGGTTAGTGTTGAAATTGACGACTTAGTTTTCGGGTTAGAAACGAGCACATTTAGGGTTAGAGTTATGGTGAGAGTTAGTAGTAGAGTTTTTTGTCATAGAATCGAGGTTTACGGTTAGGCTTAGTGTCAGGATTGCATTTTCGTTAGAAAAGAGTACATTGAGGCTTAGGGTTTGTGTTAAAATTGACGACTTAGTGTTAGGGTTAGAAAGGAGCACATTTAGGGTTAGAGTTATGTGAGAATTCGTTATAGTTAGTAGTAGAGTTTTTTTCGTACAATCGAGGTTTAGAGTTAGGCTTACTGTCAGGATTGCATTTTGGTTAGAATAGAGTGCATTTAGGCTTAGGGTTAGTGTTGAAATTGGCGACTTAGTGTTAGGGTTAGAAACGAGCACATTTAGGGTTAGAGATATGATGAGAATTTGTTATAGTTAGTATTAGAGTTTTTTTCGTAGAATCGAGGTTTAGTGTTAGGCTTAGTGTCAGGATTGCATTTTGGTTAGAATAGAGTGCATTTAGGCTTAGGGTTAGTGTTGAAATTGACGACTTAGTTTTCGGGTTAGAAACGAGCACATTTAGGGTTAGAGTTATGGTGAGATTTCGTTATAGTTAGTAGTAGAGTTTTTTTCGTAGAACCGAGGTTTAGTGTTAGGCTTACTGTCAAGCTTGCATTTCGGTTAGAATAGAGTGCATTTAGGCTTAGGGTTAGTGTTCAAATTGACGACTTAGTGTTAGGGTTAGAAACGAGCACATTTAGGGTTAGAGTTATGTGAGAATACGTTATAGTTAGTAGTAGAGTTTGTTTTCGTAGAATCGAGGTTTAGTGCTAGGCTTAGTGTCAGGATTGCATTTTCGTTAGAAAAGAGTGCATTTAGGCTTAGGGTTTCTGTTAAAATTGACGACTTACTGTTAGGGTTAGAAACGAGCACATTTAGGGTTAGAGTTATGTGAGAAAGTTAGTAGTAGAGTTTTTTTGTAGAAGCCAGATTTAAGGTTAGGCTTACTGTCAAGATTGCATTTTGGTTAGAATAGAGTGCATTTAGGCTTAGGGTTAGTGTTAAAATTGACGACTTAGTGTTAGGGTTAGAAACGCGCACATTTAGGGTTAGAGTTATGTGAGAAAGTTAGTAGTAGACTTTTTTGTCATAGAATCGAGGTTTAAGGTTAGGCTTAGTGTCAGGATTGCATTTTCCTTAGAAAAGAGTGCATTTAGGCGTAGGGTTTTTGTTAAAATTGACGACTTAGTTTTAGGGTTAGAAACGAGCACATTTAGGGTTAGAGTTATGTGAGAATACGTTATAGTTAGTAGTAGAGTTTGTTTTCGTAGAATCGAGGTTTAGTGCTAGGCTTAGTGTCAGGATTGCATTTTCGTTAGAAAAGAGTGCATTTAGGCTTAGGGTTTCTGTTAAAATTGACGACTTAGTGTTAGGGTTAGAAACGAGCACATGTAGGGTTAGAGTTATGTGAGAATTCGTTATAGTTAGTAGTAGAGTTTTTTTCGTAGAATCGAGGTTTAGGGTTAGGCTTAGTGTCAGGATTGCATTTTGGTTAGAATAGAGTGCATTTAGGCTTAGGGTTAGTGTTGAAATTGACGACTTAGTTTTCGGGTTAGAAACGAGCACATTTAGGGTTAGAGTTATGGTGAGAAAGTTAGTAGTAGAGTTTTTTGTCATAGAATCGAGGTTTACGGTTAGGCTTAGTGTCAGGATTGCATTTTCCTTAGAAAAGAGTGCATTTAGGCGTAGGGTTTTTGTTAAAATTGACGACTTAGTTTTAGGGTTAGAAAGGAGCACATTTAGGGTTAGAGTTATGTGAGAATTCGTTATAGTTAGTAGTAGAGTTTTTTTCATACAATCGAGGTTTAGAGTTAGGCTTACTGTCAGGATTGCATTTTGGTTAGAATAGAGTGCATTTAGGCTTAGGGTTAGTGTAGAAATTGGCGACTTAGTGTTAGGGTTAGAAACGAGCACATTTAGGGTTAGAGATATGGTGAGAATTTGTTATAGTTAGTATTAGAGTTTTTTTCGTAGAATCGAGGTTTAGTGTTAGGCTTAGTGTCAGGATTGCATTTTGGTTAGAATAGAGTGCATTTAGGCTTAGGGTTAGTGTTGAAATTGACGACTTAGTTTTCGGGTTAGAAACGAGCACATTTAGGGTTAGAGTTATGGTGAGATTTCGTTATAGTTAGTAGTAGAGTTTTTTTCGTAGAATCGAGGTTTAGTGTTAGGCTTACTGTCAAGCTTGCATTTCGGTTAGAATAGAGTGCATTTAGGCTTAGGGTTAGTGTTAAAATTGACGACTTAGTGTTAGGGTTAGAAACGAGCACATTTAGGGTTAGAGTTATGTGAGAAAGTTAGTAGTAGAGTTTTTTTGTAGAAGCCAGATTTACGGTTAGGCTTACTGTCAAGATTGCATTTTGGTTAGAATAGAGTGCATTTAGGCTTAGGGTTAGTGTTAAAATTGACGACTTAGTGTTAGGGTTAGAAACGCGCACATTTAGGGTTAGAGTTATGTGAGAAAGTTAGTAGTAGACTTTTTTGTCATAGAATCGAGGTTTAAGGTTAGGCTTAGTGTCAGGATTGCATTTTCGTTAGAAAAGAGTGCATTGAGGCTTAGGGTTTCTGTTAAAATTGACGACTTAGTTTTAGGGTTAGAAACGAGCACATTTAGGGTTAGAGTTATGTGAGAATACGTTATAGTTAGTAGTAGAGTTTGTTTTCGTAGAATCGAGGTTTAAGCTAGGCTTAGTGTCAGGATTGCATTTTCGTTAGAAAAGAGTGCATTTAGGCTTAGGGTTTCTGTTAAAATTGACGACTTAGTGTTAGGGTTAGAAACGAGCACATTTAGGGTTAGAGTTATGTGAGAATTCGTTATAGTTAGTAGTAGAGTTTTTTTCGTAGAATCGAGGTTTAGGGTTAGGCTTAGTGTCAGGATTGCATTTTGGTTAGAATAGAGTGCGTTTAGGCTTAGGTTTAGTGTTAAAATTGAGGACTTAGTTTTCGGGTTAGAAACGAGCACATTTAGGGTTAGAGTTATGGTGAGAAAGTTAGTAGTAGAGTTTTTTGTCATAGAATCGAGGTTTACGGTTAGGCTTAGTGTCAGGATTGCATTTTCGTTAGAAAAGCGTGCATTGAGGCTTAGGGTTTGTGTTAAAATTGACGACTTAGTGTTAGGGTTAGAAAGGAGCACATTTAGGCTTAGAGTTATGTGGGAATTCGTTATAGTTAGTAGTAGAGTTTGTTTTCGTACAATCGAGGTTTAGTGTTAGGCTTACTGTCAGGATTGCATTTTGGTTAGAATAGAGTGCATTTAGGCTTAGGGTTAGTGTTGAAATTGGCGACTTGCTGTTAGGGTTAGAAACGAGCACATTTAGGGTTAGAGATATGGTGAGAATTTGTTATAGTTAGTATTAGAGTTTTTTTCGTAGAATCGAGGTTTAGTGCTAGGCTTAGTGTCAGGATTGCATTTTGGTTAGAATAGAGTGCATTTAGGCTTAGGGTTAGTGTTGAAATTGACGACTTAGTTTTCGGGTTGGAAACGAGCACATTTAGGGTTAGAGTTATGGTGAGAATTCGTTATAGTTAGTAGTAGAGTTTTTTTCGTAGAATCGAGGTTTAGTGTTAGGCTTACTGTCAGGATTGCATTTTGGTTAGAATAGAGTGCATTTAGGCTTAGGGTTTGTGTTAAAATTGACGACTTAGTGTTAGGGTTAGAAATGAGCAGATTTAGGCTTAGAGTTATGTGAGAAAGTTAGTAGTAGATTTTTTTTCGGAGAATCGAGGTTTAAGGTTAGGCTTAGTGTCTGGATTGCATTTTCGTTAGAAAAGAGTGCATTGAGGCTTAGGGTTTCTGTTAAAATTGACGACTTAGTGTTAGGGTTAGAAACGAGCACATTTAGGCTTAGAGTTATGTGAGAATTCCTTATAGTTAGTAGCAGAGTTTTTTTAATAGAATCGAGGTTTAGGGTTAGGCTTAGTGTCAGGATTGCATTTTGGTTAGAATAGAGTGCATTTAGGCTTAGGGTTAGTGTAGAAATTGGCGACTTACTGTTAGGGTTAGAAACGAGCACATTTAGGGTTAGAGTTATGTGAGAATTCGTTATAGTTAGTAGTAGAGTTTTTTCGTAGAATCTAGGTTTAGGGTTAGGCTTAGTGTCAGGATTGCATTTTGGTTAGAATAGAGTGCATTTAGGCTTAGGGTTAGTGTTGAAATTGACGACTTAGTTTTCGAGTTAGAAACGAGCACATTTAGGGTTAGAGTTATGGTGAGAATTCGTTATAGTTAGTAGTAGAGTTTTTTTCGTAGAATCGAGGTTTAGTGTTAGGCTTACTGTCAGGATTGCATTTTGGTTAGAATAGAGTGCATTTAGGCTTAGGGTTAGTGTTAAAATTGACGACTTAGTGTTAGGGTTAGAAACGAGCACATTTAGGGTTAGAGTTATGTGAGAAAGTTAGTAGTAGATTTTTTTGTCATAGAATCGAGGTTTAAGGTTAGGCTTAGTGTCAGGATTGCATTTTCGTTAGAAAAGCGTGCATTGAGGCTTAGGCTTTGTGTTAAAATTGAAGACTTAGTGTTAGGGTTAGAAAGGAGCACATTTAGGGTTAGAGTTATGTGAGAATTCGTTATAGTTAGTAGTAGAGTTTTTTTCGTACAATCGAGGTTTAGTGTTAGGCTTACTGTCAGGATTGCATTTTGGTTAGAATAGAGTGCATTTAGGCTTAGGGTTAGTGTTGAAATTGGCGACTTGCTGTTAGGGTTAGAAACGAGCACATTTAGGGTTAGAGATATGGTGAGAATTTGTTATAGTTAGTATTAGAGTTTTTTTCGTAGAATCGAGGTTTAGTGCTAGGCTTAGTGTCAGGATTGCATTTTGGTTAGAATAGAGTGCATTTAGGCTTAGGGTTAGTGTTGAAATTGACGACTTAGTTTTCGGGTTGGAAACGAGCACATTTAGGGTTAGAGTTATGGTGAGAATTCGTTATAGTTAGTAGTAGAGTTTTTTTCGTAGAATCGAGGTTTAGTGTTAGGCTTACTGTCAGGATTGCATTTTGGTTAGAATAGAGTGCATTTAGGCTTAGGGTTTGTGTTAAAATTGACGACTTAGTGTTAGGGTTAGAAACGCGCACATTTAGGGTTAGAGTTATGTGAGAAAGTTAGTAGTAGAGTTTTTTGTCATAGAATCGAGGTTTAAGGTTAGGCTTAGTGTCAGGATTGCATTTTCGTTAGAAAAGAGTGCATTTAGGCTTAGGGTTTCTGTTAAAATTGACGACTTAGTGTTAGGGTTAGAAACGAGCACATTTAGGGTTAGAGTTATGTGAGAATTCGTTATAGTTAGTAGTAGAGTTTTTTTCGTAGAATCGAGGTTTAGGGTTAGGCTTACTGTCAGGATTGCATTTTGGTTAGAATAGAGTGCATTTAGGCTTAGGGTTAGTGTTGAAATTGACGACTTAGTTTTCGGGTTAGAAACGAGCACATTTAGGGTTAGAGTTATGGTGAGAGTTAGTAGTAGAGTTTTTTGTCATAGAATCGAGGTTTACGGTTAGGCTTAGTGTCAGGATTGCATTTTCGTTAGAAAAGAGTACATTGAGGCTTAGGGTTTGTGTTAAAATTGACGACTTAGTGTTAGGGTTAGAAAGGAGCACATTTAGGGTTAGAGTTATGTGAGAATTCGTTATAGTTAGTAGTAGAGTTTTTTTCGTACAATCGAGGTTTAGAGTTAGGCTTACTGTCAGGATTGCATTTTGGTTAGAATAGAGTGCATTTAGGCTTAGGGTTAGTGTTGAAATTGGCGACTTAGTGTTAGGGTTAGAAACGAGCACATTTAGGGTTAGAGATATGATGAGAATTTGTTATAGTTAGTATTAGAGTTTTTTTCGTAGAATCGAGGTTTAGTGTTAGGCTTAGTGTCAGGATTGCATTTTGGTTAGAATAGAGTGCATTTAGGCTTAGGGTTAGTGTTAAAATTGACGACTTAGTGTTAGGGTTAGAAACGAGCACATTTAGGGTTAGAGTTATGGTGAGATTTCGTTATAGTTAGTAGTAGAGTTTTTTTCGTAGAACCGAGGTTTAGTGTTAGGCTTACTGTCAAGCTTGCATTTCGGTTAGAATAGAGTGCATTTAGGCTTAGGGTTAGTGTTAAAATTGACGACTTAGTGTTAGGGTTAGAAACGAGCACATTTAGGGTTAGAGTTATGTGAGAATACGTTATAGTTAGTAGTAGAGTTTGTTTTCGTAGAATCGAGGTTTAGTGCTAGGCTTAGTGTCAGGATTGCATTTTCGTTAGAAAAGAGTGCATTTAGGCTTAGGGTTTCTGTTAAAATTGACGACTTACTGTTAGGGTTAGAAACGAGCACATGTAGGGTTAGAGTTATGTGAGAATTCGTTATAGTTAGTAGTAGAGTTTTTTTCGTAGAATCGAGGTTTAGGGTTAGGCTTAGTGTCAGGATTGCATTTTGGTTAGAATAGAGTGCATTTAGGCTTAGGGTTAGTGTTGAAATTGACGACTTAGTTTTCGGGTTAGAAACGAGCACATTTAGGGTTAGAGTTATGGTGAGAAAGTTAGTAGTAGAGTTTTTTGTCATAGAATCGAGGTTTACGGTTAGGCTTAGTGTCAGGATTGCATTTTCGTTAGAAAAGAGTGCATTGAGGCTTAGGGTTTGTGTTAAAATTGACGACTTAGTGTTAGGGTTAGAAAGGAGCACATGTAGGGTTAGAGTTATGTGAGAATTCGTTATAGTTAGTAGTAGAGTTTTTTTCGTAGAATCGAGGTTTAGGGTTAGGCTTAGTGTCAGGATTGCATTTTGGTTAGAATAGAGTGCATTTAGGCTTAGGGTTAGTGTTGAAATTGGCGACTTGCTGTTAGGGTTAGAAACGAGCACATTTAGGGTTAGAGATATGGTGAGAATTTGTTATAGTTAGTATTAGAGTTTTTTTCGTAGAATCGAGGTTTAGTGTTAGGCTTAGTGTCAGGATTGCATTTTGGTTAGAATAGAGTGCATTTAGGCTTAGGGTTAGTGTTGAAATTGACGACTTAGTTTTCGGGTTAGAAACGAGCACATTTAGGGTTAGAGTTATGGTGAGATTTCGTTATAGTTAGTAGTAGAGTTTTTTTCGTAGAATCGAGGTTTAGTGTTAGGCTTACTGTCAAGCTTGCATTTCGGTTAGAATAGAGTGCATTTAGGCTTAGGGTTAGTGTTAAAATTGACGACTTAGTGTTAGGGTTAGAAACGAGCACATTTAGGGTTAGAGTTATGTGAGAAAGTTAGTAGTAGAGTTTTTTTGTAGAAGCCAGATTTACGGTTAGGCTTACTGTCAAGATTGCATTTTGGTTAGAATAGAGTGCATTTAGGCTTAGGGTTAGTGTTAAAATTGACGACTTAGTGTTAGGGTTAGAAACGCGCACATTTAGGGTTAGAGTTATGTGAGAAAGTTAGTAGTAGAGTTTTTTGTCATAGAATCGAGGTTTAAGGTTAGGCTTAGTGTCAGGATTGCATTTTCGTTAGAAAAGAGTGCATTGAGGCTTAGGGTTTGTGTTAAAATTGACGACTTAGTGTTAGGGTTAGAAAGGAGCACATTTAGGGTTAGAGTTATGTGAGAATTCGTTATAGTTAGTAGTAGAGTTTGTTTCGTACAATCGAGGTTTAGAGTTAGGCTTACTGTCAGGATTGCATTTTGGTTAGAATAGAGTGCATTTAGGCTTAGGGTTAGTGTTGAAATTGGCGACTTAGTGTTAGGGTTAGAAACGAGCACATTTAGGGTTAGAGATATGATGAGAATTTGTTATAGTTAGTATTAGAGTTTTTTTCGTAGAATCTAGGTTTAGTGTTAGGCTTAGTGTCAGGATTGCATTTTGGTTAGAATAGAGTGCATTTAGGCTTAGGGTTAGTGTTGAAATTGACGACAGTTTTCGGGTTAGAAACGAGCACATTTAGGGTTAGAGTTATGGTGAGAATTCGTTATAGTTAGTATTAGAGTTTTTTTCGTAGAATCTAGGTTTAGTGTTAGGCTTAGTGTCAGGATTGCATTTTGGTTAGAATAGAGTGCATTTAGGCTTAGGGTTAGTGTTGAAATTGACGACAGTTTTCGGGTTAGAAACGAGCACATTTAGGGTTAGAGTTATGTGAGAATTCGTTATAGTTAGTAGTAGAGTTTTTTTCGTAGAATCGAGGTTTAGGGTTAGGCTTAGTGTGAGGATTGCATTTTGGTTAGAATAGAGTGCATTTAGGCTTTGGGTTAGTGTTGAAATTGACGACTTAGTTTTCGGGTTAGAAACGAGCACATTTAGGGTTAGAGTTATGGTGAGAATTCGTTATAGTTAGTAGTAGAGTTTTTTTCGTAGAATCGAGGTTTAGTGTTAGGCTTACTGTCAGGATTGCATTTTGGTTAGAATAGAGTGCATGTACGCTTAGGGTTAGTGTTAAAATTGACGACTTAGTGTTAGGGTTAGAAAGGAGCACATTTAGGGTTGGAGTTATGTGAGAAAGTTAGAAGTAGAGTTTTTTGTCATAGAATCGAGGTTTACGGTTAGGCTTAGTGTCAGGATTGCATTTTGGTTAGAATAGAGTGCATTTAGGCTTAGGGTTAGTGGTGAAATTGACGACTTAGTGTTAGGGTTAGAAACGAGCACATTTAGGGTTAGAGTTATGGTGAGAATTCGTTATAGTTAGTAGTAGAGTTTTTTTTCGTAGAATCGAGGTTTAGTGTTAGGCTTACTGTCAGGATTGTATTTTGGTTAGAATAGAGTGCCTTTAGGCTTAGGGTTAGTGTTAAAATTGACGACTTAGTGTTAGGGTTAGAAACGAGCACATTTAGGGTTAGAGTTATGTGAGAACGTTAGTAGTAGAGTTTTTTTCGTAGAATCGAGCTTTAAGGTTAGGCTTAGAGTCAGGATTGCATTTTCGTTAGAAAAGAGTGCATTTAGGCTTAGGGTTAGTGTAGAAATTGGCGACTTACTGTTAGGGTTAGAAACGAGCACATTTAGGGTTAGAGTTATGGTGAGAATTCGTGATAGTTAGTAGAGTTTTTTTCGTAGAATCGAGGTTTAGTGCTAGGCTTACTGTCAGGATTGCATTTTGGTTAGAATAGAGTGCATTTAGGCTTAGGGTTTGTGTTAAAATTGACGACTTAGTGTTAGGGTTAGAAACGAGCACATTTAGGGTTAGAGTTATGGTGAGAATTCGTTATAGTTAGTAGTAGAGTTTTTTTCGTAGAATCGAGGTGTAGGGTTACTCTTAGTGTCAGGACTGCATTTTGGTTAGAATATAGTGCATTTAGGCTTAGGGTTTGTGTTAAAATTGACGACTTACTGTTCAGGTTAGAAACGAGCACATTTAGGGTTAGAGTTATGTGGGAATTGGTTATAGTTAGTAGTAGAGTTTTTTTCGTAGAATCGAGGTTTGTGGTGAGGCTTAGTGTCAGGATTGCATTTTGGTTAGAATAGAGTGCATTTAGGCTTAGGGTTAGTGTTGAAATTGACGACTTAGTGTAAGGGTGAGAAACGAGCACATTTAGTGTTAGAGTGATGATGAGAATTCGTTATAGTTAGTAGTAGAGTTTTTTTCGTAGAATCGAGGTTTAGTGTTAGGCTTAGTGTCAGGATTGCATTTTGGTTAGAATAAAGTGCATTTAGGCTTAGGGTTCGTGTTAAAATTGACGACTTAGTTTTAGGGTTAGAAACGAGCACATTTAGGGTTAGAGTTATGTGAGAATACGTTATAGGTAGTAGTAGAGTTTGTTTTCGTAGAATCGAGGTTTAGTGCTAGGCTTAGTGTCAGGATTGCATTTTCCTTAGAAAAGAGTGCATTTAGGCTAAGGGTTTGTGTTAAATTTGACGACTTAGTGTTAGGGTTAGAAACGAGCACATTTAGGTGTAGAGTTATGTGAGAATTCGTTATAGTTAGTAGTAGAGTTTTTTTCGTAGAATCGAGGTTTAGGGTTAGGCTTAGTGTCAGGATTGCATTTTGGTTAGAATAGAGTGCGTTTAGGCTTAGGTTTAGTGTTAAAATTGAGGACTTAGTTTTAGGGTTAGAAACGAGCACATTTAGGGTTAGAGTTATGTGAGAATACGTTATAGTTAGTAGCAGAGTTTGTTTTCGTAGAATCGAGGTTTAGGGTTAGGCTTAGTGTCAGGATTGCATTTTCGTAAGAAAAGAGTGCATTTAGGCTTAGGGTTTGTGTTAATATTGACGACTTAGTGTTAGGGTTAGAAACGAGCACATTTAGGGTTAGAGTTATGTGAGAATTCGTTATAGTTAGTAGTAGAGTTTTTTTCGTACAATCGAGGTTTAGTGTTAGGCTTAGTGTCAGGATTGCATTTCAGTTAAAATAGATTGCATTTAGGCTTAGGGTTAGTGTTGAAATTGACGACTTAGTGTTAGGGTTAGAAACGAGCACATTTAGGGTTAGAGTTATGTGAGAATACGTTATAGTTAGTAGTAGAGTTTGTTTTCGTAGAATCGAGGTTTAGTGCTAGGCTTAGTGTCAGGATTGCATTTTCCTTAGAAAAGAGTGCATTTAGGCTAAGGGTTTGTGTTAAAATTGACGACTTAGTGTTAGGGTTAGAAAGGAGCACATTTAGGGTTAGAGTTATGTGAGAATTCGTTATAGTTAGTAGTAGAGTTTGTTTCGTACAATCGAGGTTTAGAGTTAGGCTTACTGTCAGGATTGCATTTTGGTTAGAATAGAGTGCATTTAGGCTTAGGGTTAGTGTTGAAATTGGCGACTTAGTGTTAGGGTTAGAAACGAGCACATTTAGGGTTAGAGATATGATGAGAATTTGTTATAGTTAGTATTAGAGTTTTTTTCGTAGAATCTAGGTTTAGTGTTAGGCTTAGTGTCAGGATTGCATTTTGGTTAGAATAGAGTGCATTTAGGCTTAGGGTTAGTGTTGAAATTGACGACAGTTTTCGGGTTAGAAACGAGCACATTTAGGGTTAGAGTTATGGTGAGAATTCGTTATAGTTAGTATTAGAGTTTTTTTCGTAGAATCTAGGTTTAGTGTTAGGCTTAGTGTCAGGATTGCATTTTGGTTAGAATAGAGTGCATTTAGGCTTAGGGTTAGTGTTGAAATTGACGACAGTTTTCGGGTTAGAAACGAGCACATTTAGGGTTAGAGTTATGTGAGAATTCGTTATAGTTAGTAGTAGAGTTTTTTTCGTAGAATCGAGGTTTAGGGTTAGGCTTAGTGTGAGGATTGCATTTTGGTTAGAATAGAGTGCATTTAGGCTTTGGGTTAGTGTTGAAATTGACGACTTAGTTTTCGGGTTAGAAACGAGCACATTTAGGGTTAGAGTTATGGTGAGAATTCGTTATAGTTAGTAGTAGAGTTTTTTTCGTAGAATCGAGGTTTAGTGTTAGGCTTACTGTCAGGATTGCATTTTGGTTAGAATAGAGTGCATGTACGCTTAGGGTTAGTGTTAAAATTGACGACTTAGTGTTAGGGTTAGAAAGGAGCACATTTAGGGTTGGAGTTATGTGAGAAAGTTAGAAGTAGAGTTTTTTGTCATAGAATCGAGGTTTACGGTTAGGCTTAGTGTCAGGATTGCATTTTGGTTAGAATAGAGTGCATTTAGGCTTAGGGTTAGTGGTGAAATTGACGACTTAGTGTTAGGGTTAGAAACGAGCACATTTAGGGTTAGAGTTATGGTGAGAATTCGTTATAGTTAGTAGTAGAGTTTTTTTTCGTAGAATCGAGGTTTAGTGTTAGGCTTACTGTCAGGATTGTATTTTGGTTAGAATAGAGTGCCTTTAGGCTTAGGGTTAGTGTTAAAATTGACGACTTAGTGTTAGGGTTAGAAACGAGCACATTTAGGGTTAGAGTTATGTGAGAACGTTAGTAGTAGAGTTTTTTTCGTAGAATCGAGCTTTAAGGTTAGGCTTAGAGTCAGGATTGCATTTTCGTTAGAAAAGAGTGCATTTAGGCTTAGGGTTAGTGTAGAAATTGGCGACTTACTGTTAGGGTTAGAAACGAGCACATTTAGGGTTAGAGTTATGGTGAGAATTCGTGATAGTTAGTAGAGTTTTTTTCGTAGAATCGAGGTTTAGTGCTAGGCTTACTGTCAGGATTGCATTTTGGTTAGAATAGAGTGCATTTAGGCTTAGGGTTTGTGTTAAAATTGACGACTTAGTGTTAGGGTTAGAAACGAGCACATTTAGGGTTAGAGTTATGGTGAGAATTCGTTATAGTTAGTAGTAGAGTTTTTTTCGTAGAATCGAGGTGTAGGGTTACTCTTAGTGTCAGGACTGCATTTTGGTTAGAATATAGTGCATTTAGGCTTAGGGTTTGTGTTAAAATTGACGACTTACTGTTCAGGTTAGAAACGAGCACATTTAGGGTTAGAGTTATGTGGGAATTGGTTATAGTTAGTAGTAGAGTTTTTTTCGTAGAATCGAGGTTTGTGGTGAGGCTTAGTGTCAGGATTGCATTTTGGTTAGAATAGAGTGCATTTAGGCTTAGGGTTAGTGTTGAAATTGACGACTTAGTGTAAGGGTGAGAAACGAGCACATTTAGTGTTAGAGTGATGATGAGAATTCGTTATAGTTAGTAGTAGAGTTTTTTTCGTAGAATCGAGGTTTAGTGTTAGGCTTAGTGTCAGGATTGCATTTTGGTTAGAATAAAGTGCATTTAGGCTTAGGGTTCGTGTTAAAATTGACGACTTAGTTTTAGGGTTAGAAACGAGCACATTTAGGGTTAGAGTTATGTGAGAATACGTTATAGGTAGTAGTAGAGTTTGTTTTCGTAGAATCGAGGTTTAGTGCTAGGCTTAGTGTCAGGATTGCATTTTCCTTAGAAAAGAGTGCATTTAGGCTAAGGGTTTGTGTTAAATTTGACGACTTAGTGTTAGGGTTAGAAACGAGCACATTTAGGTGTAGAGTTATGTGAGAATTCGTTATAGTTAGTAGTAGAGTTTTTTTCGTAGAATCGAGGTTTAGGGTTAGGCTTAGTGTCAGGATTGCATTTTGGTTAGAATAGAGTGCGTTTAGGCTTAGGTTTAGTGTTAAAATTGAGGACTTAGTTTTAGGGTTAGAAACGAGCACATTTAGGGTTAGAGTTATGTGAGAATACGTTATAGTTAGTAGCAGAGTTTGTTTTCGTAGAATCGAGGTTTAGGGTTAGGCTTAGTGTCAGGATTGCATTTTCGTAAGAAAAGAGTGCATTTAGGCTTAGGGTTTGTGTTAATATTGACGACTTAGTGTTAGGGTTAGAAACGAGCACATTTAGGGTTAGAGTTATGTGAGAATTCGTTATAGTTAGTAGTAGAGTTTTTTTCGTACAATCGAGGTTTAGTGTTAGGCTTAGTGTCAGGATTGCATTTCAGTTAAAATAGATTGCATTTAGGCTTAGGGTTAGTGTTGAAATTGACGACTTAGTGTTAGGGTTAGAAACGAGCACATTTAGGGTTAGAGTTATGTGAGAATACGTTATAGTTAGTAGTAGAGTTTGTTTTCGTAGAATCGAGGTTTAGTGCTAGGCTTAGTGTCAGGATTGCATTTTCCTTAGAAAAGAGTGCATTTAGGCTAAGGGTTTGTGTTAAATTTGACGACTTAGTGTTAGGGTTAGAAACGAGCACATTTAGGTGTAGAGTTATGTGAGAATTCGTTATAGTTAGTAGTAGAGTTTTTTTCGTAGAATCGAGGTTTAGGGTTAGGCTTAGTGTCAGGATTGCATTTTGGTTAGAATAGAGTGCGTTTAGGCTTAGGTTTAGTGTTAAAATTGAGGACTTAGTTTTCGGGTTAGAAACGAGCACATTTAGGTTCAGAGTTATGGTGAGAATTCGTTATAGTTAGTAGTAGAGTTTTTTTCGTAGAACCGAGGTTTAGGGTTAGGCTTAGTGTCAGGATTACATTTTGGTTCGAATAGAGTGCATTTAGGCTCAGGGTTAGTGTTAAAATTGACGATTTAGTGTTCGGGTTATAATCGAGCACATTAGGGTTAGAGTTATGGTTAGAATCCAGTGCATTTAGGGTTCGGATTAGGGATAGGGTTAGGTTTATGTTTAGGGTGAGGGTTAGAATCGGGTGCATTTAAGGATAGTGTTAGGGTTAGAGTTAGGTATAGGGTTAGCTTTCGTAGAATTGATGGTCAGTGTTAGGGTGAGGGTTAGGGTTAGGATTAGGGTTAGAGTCAGGAGCATTTTTAGCGTTAGGGTTGGGGTTATGGTCAGGCTTTGAGTGCATTTAGAGGTAGGGGAGGATTTCAGTAAGGATTAAGGTTTGGGTTTGTGTTGGTAGAATCGAGGTTTTGGGTTAGGCTTAGGGTCAGGAGAGCATTTTGGGTCATAATTCAGAGCATTTGGGCTTAGGGTTAGTGTTGAAATTGATGATTTAGTTACAGCGTTAGAATCAGGCACATTTAGGGATAGAGTTATGATTAGAATTCAGTGCATTTAGGATTAGGGTTAGGGTTAGGGTTAGGGTTAGGGTCAGGGTTAGAATCGAGAGCATTAAGGATAGTGCTGGTTTAGAGTTAGGTTTATGGTTAGCTTTCGTAGAATCGAGGGTTAGGCTTAGGGTGAATGTTAGGGTTAGAAGCAAGCTCAGTTTTAGTGTTAGCGTTAGGGTGAAGGTTAGGGTTAAAGTGCTTTAGGGCTAGTGGTAGGGGTAGGTTTAGGCTTAGGGTCAGGATTGCATTTTGGATCAGAATCGAGTGTATTTAGTCTTTGGGTTAGTGTTCAAATTGACGATTTAGTGTTCGGGTTTGAATCGAGCATATTTAGGGTTAGAGTTATGGTTAGAATTCAGTGCATTTAGGGTTAGGTTTAAGGTTAGGGTTAGGTTTAGGGTCAGGGTTAGAATCGAGAGCATTAAGGATAGTGCTAGAGTTAGAGTTAGGTTTAGGGTTAAGTTTCGTAGGATTGAGGGTTAGGGTTAGCGTTAAGGTCAGGATTGCCTTTTGCGTTAGAATCGAGTGCATTTAGGGTTAGCGTTAGTGTTGAGATTGACGATTTAGTGTTAGGGTTATAATCGAGCACATTAGGGTGAGAGTTATGGTTAGAATCCACTGCATTTAGGCTTAGGGTTAGGATTAGGGTTATTTGGGTCAGGATTAGAATCGAGAGCATTTAAGGATAGTGCTAGGGTTAGAGTTAGGTTTATGGTTAGCTTTCGTAGAAGCGAGGGTTAGGCTTAGGGTTAGGCTTAGGGTGAGGGTTAGGGTTAGAATCAAGCACAGTTTTAGTGTTAGCGTTAAGGTGAGGGTTAGGGTCAAAGTGCTTTTAGGGCTAGTGGTAGGGTTAGGGTTAGGATTAGGGTTAAGGTTTGTGTTGGTAGAATCGAGGTTTAGGTTTAGGCTTCCGGTCAGGATTGCATTTTGGATCACAATCAAGTGTATTTAGGCATTGGAATAGTGTTCAAATTGACGATTTAGTGTTCGGGTTTGAATCGAGCACATTTAGGGTTAGAGTTATGGTTAGAATTCAGTGCATTTAGGGTTAGGGTTAAGGTTAGGGTTAGGTTTAGGGTCAGGGTTAGAATCGAGAGCATTAAGGATAGTGCTAGAGTTAGAGTTAGGTTTAGGGTTAGGTTTCGTAGAATTGAGGGTTAGGGTTAGCGTTGGGGTCAGGATTGCCTTTTGCGTTAGAATCGAGTGCATTTAGGGTTAGCGTTAGTGTTGAGATTGACGATTTAGTGTTAGGGTTATAATCGAGCACATTAGGGTTAGAGTTATGGTTAGAATTCGTTAGGGTTAGGGTTAGTGTTAGGGGTAGGGGTAGGGTGAGAGTGCATTGAGGGGTAGGGGTAGGGGTATGGTTAAGATTATGGTTAGGGTTTGTGTGGGTAGAATCGAGAGCTTTAGGGATATTGCTAGAGTTAGAGTTAGGTTTAGGGTTAGGTTTCATAGAATTGAGGGTTAGGGTTAGCGTTAGTGTCAGGATTGCCTTTTGCGTTAGAATCGAGTGCATTTAGGGTTAGCGTTAGTGTTGAGATTGACGATTTAGTGTTAGGGTTATAATCGAGCACATTAGGGTTAAAGTTATGGTTAGAATCCACTGCATTTAGGCTTAGCGTTAGGATTAGGGTTATTAGGGTCAGGATTAGAATCGAGAGCATTTACGGATAGTGTTAGGGTTAGAGTTAGGTTTAGGGTTAGGTTTCATAAAATTGAGGGTTAGGGTTAGGATTAGAATCAAGTGCATTTTTAGTGTTAGGGGTTGGGTTAGGGTTAGGATTAGAGTGCATATAGATTTAGGGATAGGAGTAGGGTTGGGATTAGGGTCAGGGTTTGTGTTGGTAGAATCGAAGTTTAGGGTTAGGCTTCGGGTCAGGAATGGCTTTTGGGTTAGAGTCGAGTGCATTTAGGGTTAGGGATAGTGTTGAAATTGACGATTTAGTGTTTGGTTAGAATCGAGCACATTTAGGGTTATAGGTTTGGTTCGAATTCCTTAGAGTTAGGGTTAGTGTAAGGGGTAAGGGTAGGGTTAGAGTGCATTTAGGGGTAGGGGTAGTGGTAGTTTTAGGATTAGGGTTAGGGTTTGTGTTGGTAGAATCGAAGTTTAGGGTTAGGCGTAGGGTGAGGATTGCCTTTTGGGTTACAACTGAGTGCATTTAGAGTTAGGGTTAGTGTTGAGATTGACGATTTAGTGTTAGACTTAGAATCGGGCACAGTAGGGTTAGAGTTATGGTTAGAATCCACTATATTTACGCTTAGAGTTAGAGTTAGGGTTAGTACGGTCAGGATTAGAATCGATAGCATTTAAGGATAGTGTTAGGGTTAGAGTTAGGTTTAGGGGTAGGTTTCGTAGAATTGAGGGTTAGGGTTAGGATTAAGGTTAGTGTTAGGGATAGAATCAAGCGCACTTTCAGTGTTAGGGGTTGGGTCAGGGTTAGGGTTAGAGTGCATACAGAGGTATGGATAGGAGTAGGGTTGGGATTAGGGTCAGGGTTTGTGTTGGTAGAATCGAAGTTTAGGGTTAGGCTTCGGGTCAGGATTGCCTTTAGGGTTAGAGTCGAGTGCATTTAGGGTTAGGCTTAGTGTTGAGATTGACGATTTAGTGTTAGACTTAGAATCGGGCACAGTAGGGTTAGAGTTATGGTTAGAATCCACTATATTTAAGCTTAGGGTTAGGGTTAGGGTTAGTACGGTCAGGATTAGAATCGAGAGCATTTAAGGATAGTGTTAGGGTTAGAGTTAGGTTTAGGGTTAGGTTTCGTAGAATTGAGGGTTAGGGTTAGGATTAGGGTTAGTGTTAGGGATAGAATCAAGCGCATTTTCAGTGTTAGGGGTTGGGTCAGGGTTAGGGTTAGAGTGCATACAGAGGTAGGGATAGGAGTAGGGTTGGGATTAGGGTTAGGGTTTGTGTTGGTAACATCTAGGTTTAGGGTTAGGCTTAGGGTCAGGATTGCCTTTAGGGTTAGAGTCGAGTGCATTTAGTGTTAGGCTTAGTGTTGAGATTGACGATTTTGTGTTAGGGTTATAATCGAGCACATTAGGATTGGAGTTATGGTTAGAATCCAGGGCATTTAGGGTTAGGATTAGGGAAAGGGTTAGGTTTATGTTTAGGGTGAGGGTTAGAATAGAGTGCATTTAAGGACAGTGTTAGGGTTAGAGTTAGGTATAGGGTTAGCTTTCGTAGAATCGAGGGTCAGTGTTAGGGTGAGGGTTAGGGTTAGGATTAGGGTTAGGATCAGGAGCATTTTTAGCGTTAGGGTTGGGGTTAGGGTCAGGGTTTGAGTGCATTTAGGGGTAGGGGAGGAGTTGGGTTAGGATTAGGGTTAGGGTTTGTGTTGGTAGAATCGAGGTTTTGGGTTAGGCTTAGGGTCAGGAAAGCATTTTGGGTCATAATTCAGAGCATTTGGGCTTAGGGTTAGTGTTGAAATTGATGATTTAGTTATAGCGTTAGAATCAGGCACATTTAGGGATAGAGTTATGATTAGAATTCAGTGCATTTAGGGTTAGGGTTAGGGTTAGGGTTAAGTTTAGGGTCAGGGTTAGAATCGAGAGCATTAAGGATAGTGCTAGGGTTAGAGTTAGGTATAGGGTTAGCTTTCGTAGAATCGAGGGTTAGGCTTAGGGTTAGGCTTAGGGTGAGGGTTCGGGTTAGAATCAAGCACAGTTTTAGTGTTACCGTTAGGGTGCGGATTAGGGTTAAAGTGCTTTTAGGGCTAGTGGAAGGGATAGGGTTAGGATTAGGGATAAGGTTTGTGTTGGTAGAATCAAGGTTTAGGTTTAGGCTTAGGGTCAGGATTGCATTTTGGATCAGAATCGAGTGTATTTAGGCTTTGGGTTAGTGTTCAAATTGACGATTTAGTGTTCGGGTTTGAATCGAGCACATTTAGGGTTAGAGTTATGTTTAGAATTCAGTGCATTTATTGTTAGCGTTAGGGTTAGGGGCAGGTTGAGGGTCAGGGTTAAAATCGAGAGCGTTTAAGGATAGTGCTAGGGTTAGAGTTAGGTTTAGCGTTCGTTTTCGTAGAATCGAGGGTTAAGCTTAAGGTTAGGCTTAGGGTGAGGGTTAGGGTTAGAATCAGGCACATTTTTAGTGGTCTGCTTTTCATCAGGGTATGGCTTAGAGTGCATTTAGGGGTAGGCGTAGGTGTAATGTTAGGATTAGGGTTAAGGTTTGTGTTGGTAGAATCGAGGTTTAGGGTTAGGCTTAGGGTCCGAAATGGATTTTGGGTTAGAGTCGAGTGCATTTAGGGTTAGGGATAGTGTTGAAATTGACGATTAAGTGTTTGGGTTAGAATCGAGCACATTTAGGGTTAGAGTTTTGGTTAGAATGCGTTAGGGTTAGGGTTAGTGTAAGGGGTAGGGGTAGGGTTAGAGTGCATTTAGGGGTAGGGGTAGGGGTAGGGTTAGGATTAGGGTTAGGGTTTGTGTTGGTAGAATCGAAGTTTAGGGTTAGGCGTAGGGTGAGGATTGCCTTTTGGGTTACAACTGAGTGCATTTAGAGTTAAGGTTAGTGTTGAGATTGACGATTTAGTGTTAGACTTAGAATCGAGCACATTAGGGTTCGAGTTATGGTTAGAATCCACTATATTTAAGCTTAGGGTTATGGTTCGGGTTATTAGGGTCAGGATTAGAATCGAGAGCATTTAAGGATAGTGTTAGGGTTAGAGTTAGGTTTAGGGTTAGGTTTCGTAGAATGGAGGGTTAGGGTTAGGATTAGGGTTAGGGTTAGGGATAGAATCAAGAACATTTTTAGTTTTTGGTGTTGGGTCAGGGTTAGGGTTTGAGTGCATATAAAGGTAGGGATACGAGTAGGGTTGGGATTAGGGTTAGGGTTTGTGTTGGTAGAATCGAGGTTTACGGTTAGGCTTAGGGTCAGGATTGACTTTTGGGTTATAGTCGAGTGCATTTAGGGTTAAGCTTAGTGTTGAGATTGACGATTTAGTGTTAGGGTTATAATCGATCACATTAGGCTTAGAGTTATGGTTAGAATCCACTGCATTTAGGCTTAGGGTTAGGGTTAGGGTTATTAGGGTCAGGATTAGAATCGAGAGCATTTACGGATAGTGTTAGGGTTACAGTTAAGTTTAGGGTTAGGTTTCATAGAATTGAGGGTTAGGGTTAGGTTTAGAATCAAGCGCATTTTTAGTGTTAGGGGTTGGGTTAGGGTTAGGATTAAAGTGCATATAGATTTAGGGATAGGAGGAGGGTTAGGATTAGGGTTAGGGTTTGAGTTGGTAAAATCGAGGTTTAGGGTTAGGCTTAGGGTCAGGATTGCATTTTGGATCAGAATCGAGTGTATTTAGGCTTTGGGTTAGTGTTCAAATGACGATTTAGTGTTCGGGTTTGAAACGAGCACCTTTAGGGTTAGAGTTATGTTTAGAATTCAGTGCATTTATTGTTAGCGTTAGGGTTAGGGGCAGGTTGAGGGTCAGGGTTAAAATCGAGAGCGTTTAAGGATAGTGCTAGGGTTAGAGTTAGGTTTAGCGTTCGTTTTCGTAGAATCGAGGGTTAGGCTTAAGGTTAGGCTTAGGGTGAGGGTTAGGGTTAGAATCAGGCACATTTTTAGTGGTCTGCTTTTCATCAGGGTATGGCTTAGAGTGCATTTAGGGGTAGGGGTAGGAGTAGGGTTAGGATTAGGGTTAAGGTTTGTGTTGGTAGAATCGAGGTTTAGGGTTAGGCTTAGGGTCCGGAATGGATTTTGGGTTAGAGTTGAGTGCATTTAGGGTTAGGGATAGTGTTGAAATTGACGATTTAGTGTTTGGGTTAGAATCGAGCACATTTAAGGTTTGAGTTTTGGTTAGAATTCGTTAGGGTTAGGGTTAGTGTAAGGGGTAGGGGTAGGGTTAGAGTGCATTTAGGGGTAGGGGTAGGGGTAGGGTTAGTATTAGGGTTAGGGTTTGTGTTGGTAGAATCGAAGTTTAGGGTTAGGCGTAGGGTGAGGATTGCCTTTTGGGTTACAACTGAGTGCATTTAGAGTTAGGGTTAGTGTTGAGATTGACGATTTAGTGTTAGACTTAGAATCGAGCACATTAGGGTTCGAGTTATGGTTAGAATCCACTATATTTAAGCTTAGGGTTAGGGTTAGGGTTATTAGGGTCAGGATTAGAATCGAGAGCATTTAAGGATAGTGTTAGGGTTAGAGTTAGGTTTAGGGTTAGGTTTCATACAATTGAGGGTTAGGGTTAGGGTTAGGGTTAGGTATAGAATCAAGCGCATTTTTATTGTTAGGGGTAGGGTCAGGGTTAGGGTTAGAGTGCATACAGAGGTAGGGATAGGAGTAGGGTTGGGATTAGGGTTAGGTTTTGTGTTGGTAGAATCGAGCTTTAGGGTTAGGCTTAGGGTCAGGATTGCTTTTTGGGTTAGAGTCGAGTGCATTTAGGATTAAGCTTAGAGTTGAGATTGACGATTTAGTGTTAGGCTTAGAATCGAGCACATTAGGGTTAGAGTTATGGTTAGAATCCACTGCATTTAGGCTTAGGGTTAGGGTTAGAGTTATTAGGGTCAGGATTAGAATCGAGAGCATTTACGGATAGTGTTAGGGTTAGAGTTAGGTTTAGGTTTAGGTTTCATAGAATTGAGGGTTAGGGTTAGGATTAGAATCAAGTGCATTTTTAGTGTTAGGGGTTGGGTTAGGGTTAGGATTAGAGTGCATATAGATTTAGGGATAGGAGGAGGGTTAGGATTAGGGTTAGGGTTTGTGTTGGTAGAATAGAGGTTTAGGGTTAGGCTTAGGGTCAGGAATGGCTTTTGGGTTAGAGTTGAGTTCATTTAGGGTTAGGGATAGTGTTGAAATTGACGATTTAGTGTTTGGTTAGAAATGAGCACATTTAGGGTTATAGGTTTGGTTAGAATTCCTTAGAGTTAGGGTTAGTGTAAGGGGTAAGGGTAGGGTTAGAGTGCATTTAGGGGTAGGGGTAGGGGTAGTTTTAGGATTAGGGTTAGGGTTTGTGTTGGTAGAATCGAAGTTTAGGGTTAGGCGTAGGGTGAGGATTGCCTTTTGGGTTACAACTGAGTGCATTTAGAGTTAGAGTTAGTGTTGAGATTGACGATTTAGTGTTAGACTTAGAATCGGGCACAGTAGGGTTAGAGTTATGGTTAGAATCCACTGCATTTAGGCTTAGGGTTAGGGTTAGAGTTATTAGGGTCAGGATTAGAATCGAGAGCATTTACGGATAGTGTTAGGGTTAGAGTTAGGTTTAGGTTTAGGTTTCATAGAATTGAGGGTTAGGGTTAGGATTAGAATCAAGTGCATTTTTAGTGTTAGGGGTTGGGTTAGGGTTAGGATTAGAGTGCATATAGATTTAGGGATAGGAGGAGGGTTAGGATTAGGGTTAGGGTTTGTGTTGGTAGAATAGAGGTTTAGGGTTAGGCTTAGGGTCCGAAATGGATTTTGGGTTAGAGTCGAGTGCATTTAGGGTTAGGGATAGTGTTGAAATTGACGATTTAGTGTTTGGGTTAGAATCGGGCACATTTAGGGTTAGAGTTTTGGTTAGAATGCCTTAGGGTTAGGGTTAGTGTAAGGGGTAGGGGTAGGGTTAGAGTGCATTTAGGGGTAGGGGTAGGGGTAGGGTTAGTATTAGGGTTAGGGTTTGTGTTGGTAGAATCGAAGTTTAGGGTTAGGCGTAGGGTGAGGATTGCCTTTTGGGTTACAACTGAGTGCATTTAAAGTTAGGGTTAGTGTTGAGATTGACGATTTAGTGTTAGACTTAGAATCGAGCACATTAGGGTTAGAGTTATGGTTAGAATCCACTATATTTAAGCTTAGGGTTATGGTTCGGGTTATTAGGGTCAGGATTAGAATCGAGAGCATTTCAGGATAGTGTTAGGGTTAGAGTTAGGTTTAGGGTTAGATTTCGTAGAATGTAGGGTTAGGGTTAGGATTAGGGTTAGGGTTAGGGATAGAATCAAGAACATTTTTAGTTTTTGGTGTTGGGTCAGGGTTAGGGTTTGAGTGCATATAAAGGTAGGGATACGAGTAGGGTTGGGATTAGGGTTAGGGTTTGTGTTGGTAGAATCGAGGTTTACGGTTAGGCTTAGGGTCAGGATTGACTTTTGGGTTATAGTCGAGTGCATTTAGGGTTAAGCTTAGTGTTGAGATTGACGATTTAGTGTTAGGGTTATAATCGATCACATTAGGCTTAGAGTTATGGTTAGAATCCACTGCATTTAGGCTTAGGGTTAGGGTTAGGGTTATTAGGGTCAGGATTAGAATCGAGAGCATTTACGGATAGTGTTAGGGTTACAGTTAAGTTTAGGGTTAGGTTTCATAGAATTGAGGGTTAGGGTTAGGTTTAGAATCAAGCGCATTTTTAGTGTTAGGGGTTGGGTTAGGGTTAGGATTAAAGTGCATATAGATTTAGGGATAGGAGGAGGGTTAGGATTAGGGTTAGGGTTTGAGTTGGTAAAATCGAGGTTTAGGGTTAGGCTTAGGGTCAGGATTGCATTTTGGATCAGAATCGAGTGTATTTAGGCTTTGGGTTAGTGTTCAAATGACGATTTAGTGTTCGGGTTTGAAACGAGCACCTTTAGGGTTAGAGTTATGTTTAGAATTCAGTGCATTTATTGTTAGCGTTAGGGTTAGGGGCAGGTTGAGGGTCAGGGTTAAAATCGAGAGCGTTTAAGGATAGTGCTAGGGTTAGAGTTAGGTTTAGCGTTCGTTTTCGTAGAATCGAGGGTTAGGCTTAAGGTTAGGCTTAGGGTGAGGGTTAGGGTTAGAATCAGGCACATTTTTAGTGGTCTGCTTTTCATCAGGGTATGGCTTAGAGTGCATTTAGGGGTAGGGGTAGGAGTAGGGTTAGGATTAGGGTTAAGGTTTGTGTTGGTTGAATCGAGGTTTAGGGTTAGGCTTAGGGTCCGGAATGGATTTTGGGTTAGAGTTGAGTGCATTTAGGGTTAGGGATAGTGTTGAAATTGACGATTTAGTGTTTGGGTTAGAATCGAGCACATTTAAGGTTAGAGTTTTGGTTAGAATTCGTTAGGGTTAGGGTTAGTGTAAGGGGTAGGGGTAGGGTTAGAGTGCATTTAGGGGTAGGGGTAGGGGTAGGGTTAGTATTAGGGTTAGGGTTTGTGTTGGTAGAATCGAAGTTTAGGGTTAGGCGTAGGGTGAGGATTGCCTTTTGGGTTACAACTGAGTGCATTTAGAGTTAGGGTTAGTGTTGAGATTGACGATTTAGTGTTAGACTTAGAATCGAGCACATTAGGGTTCGAGTTATGGTTAGAATCCACTATATTTAAGCTTAGGGTTAGGGTTAGGGTTATTAGGGTCAGGATTAGAATCGAGAGCATTTAAGGATAGTGTTAGGGTTAGAGTTAGGTTTAGGGTTAGGTTTCATACAATTGAGGGTTAGGGTTAGGGTTAGGGTTAGGTATAGAATCAAGCGCATTTTTATTGTTAGGGGTAGGGTCAGGGTTAGGGTTAGAGTGCATACAGAGGTAGGGATAGGAGTAGGGTTGGGATTAGGGTTAGGTTTTGTGTTGGTAGAATCGAGCTTTAGGGTTAGGCTTAGGGTCAGGATTGCTTTTTGGGTTAGAGTCGAGTGCATTTAGGATTAAGCTTAGAGTTGAGATTGACGATTTAGTGTTAGGCTTAGAATCGAGCACATTAGGGTTAGAGTTATGGTTAGAATCCACTGCATTTAGGCTTAGGGTTAGGGTTAGAGTTATTAGGGTCAGGATTAGAATCGAGAGCATTTACGGATAGTGTTAGGGTTAGAGTTAGGTTTAGGTTTAGGTTTCATAGAATTGAGGGTTAGGGTTAGGATTAGAATCAAGTGCATTTTTAGTGTTAGGGGTTGGGTTAGGGTTAGGATTAGAGTGCATATAGATTTAGGGATAGGAGGAGGGTTAGGATTAGGGTTAGGGTTTGTGTTGGTAGAATAGAGGTTTAGGGTTAGGCTTAGGGTCAGGAATGGCTTTTGGGTTAGAGTTGAGTTCATTTAGGGTTAGGGATAGTGTTGAAATTGACGATTTAGTGTTTGGTTAGAAACGAGCACATTTAGGGTTATAGGTTTGGTTAGAATTCCTTAGAGTTAGGGTTAGTGTAAGGGGTAAGGGTAGGGTTAGAGTGCATTTAGGGGTAGGGGTAGGGGTAGTTTTAGGATTAGGGTTAGGGTTTGTGTTGGTAGAATCGAAGTTTAGGGTTAGGCGTAGGGTGAGGATTGCCTTTTGGGTTACAACTGAGTGCATTTAGAGTTAGAGTTAGTGTTGAGATTGACGATTTAGTGTTAGACTTAGAATCGGGCACAGTAGGGTTAGAGTTATGGTTAGAATCCACTATATTTACGCTTAGGGTTGGGGTTAGGGTTAGTACGGTCAGGATTAGAATCGAGAGCATTTAAGGATAGTGTTAGGGTTAGAGTTAGGTTTAGGGGTAGGTTTCATAGAATTGAAGGTTAGGGTTAGGATTAGGGTTAGTGTTAGGGATAGAATCAAGCGCATTTTCAGTGTTAGAGGTTGGGTCAGGGTTAGGGTTAGAGTGCATACAGAGGTAGGGATAGGAGTAGGGTTGGGATTAGGGTCAGGGTTTGTGTTGGTAGAATCGAGGTTTAGGGTTAGGCTTCGGGTCAGGATTGCCTTTAGGGTTAGAGTCGAGTGCATTTAGGGTTAGGCTTATTGTTGAGATTGACGATTTAGTGTTAGGGTTGTAATCGAGCACATTAGTTTTAGAGTTATGGTTAGAATCCAGGGCATTTAGGGTTAGGATTAGGGATAGGGTTAGGTTTATGTTTAGGGTGAGGGTTAGAATCGAGTGCATTTAAGGATAGTGTTAGGGTTAGAGTTAGTTATAGGGTAATCCTTCGTAGAATCGAGGGTTAGTGTTAGGGTTAGGGTTAGGGTGAGGATTAGGGTTAGAATGAAGCGCATTTTTAGGGTTAGGTTTGGGGTTAGGGTTAGGGTTTGAGTGCATTTAGGGGTAGGGGAGGAGTTGGGTTAGGATTCGGGTTAGGGTTTGTGTTGGTAGAATCGAGGTTTTGGATTAAGCTTAGGGGCAGGAGAGCATTTTTGGTCATAATTCCGAGCATTTAGGCTTAGGGTTAGTGTTGAAATTGATGATTTAGTTTTAGCGTTAGAACCAAGCACATTTAGGGATAGAGTTATGATTAGAAATCACTGCATTTAAGGTTAGGATTAGGGTTAGGATTAGGGTTAGGGTTAGGTTTAGTTTCAGGGTTAGAATCGAGAGAATTTAAGATTAGTGCTAGGGTTAGAGTTAGGTTTAGGGTTAGCTTTCGCAGAATCGAGGGTAAGGCTTAGGGTTAAGCCTAGGGTGAGGGTTAGGGTTAGAATCAATCACAGTTTTCGAGTTAGCGTTAGGGTGAGGGTTAGGGTTAAAGTGCTTTTAGGGCTAGTGGTAGGAGTAGGCTTAGGATTAGGGTTAACCTTTGTGTTGGTAGATTCGAGGTTTAGGTCTAGGCTTAGGGTCAGGATTGCATTTTGGATCAGAATCGAGTGTATTTAGGCTTTGGGTTAGTGTCCAAATTGACGATTTAGTGTTGGGGTTTGAATCGAGCACATTTAGGGTTAGAGTTCTGGTTAGAATTCGTTAGGGTTAAGGTTAGTGTTAGGGGTAGGGGTAGGGTTAGAGTGCATTGAGGGGTAGGGGTAGGGGTAGGGTTAGGATTAGGGTCAGGGTTTGTGTTGGTAGAATCGAAGTTTAGGGTTAGGCTTAGGGTCATCATTGCCTTTTGGGTTAGAATCGAGTGCATTTAGGGTTAGGGTTAGCGTTGAGATTGACGATTTAGAGTTAGTGTTAGAATCAAGCACATTAGGATTTGAGTTATGGTTAGAATCCAGTGCATTTAGGGTTAGGATTAGGGTTAGGGTTAGGGTTATGTTTTGTTTGAGGGTTAGAATCGAGTGCATTTAAGGATAGTGTTAGGGTTAGAGTTAGTTATAGGGTTAGCCTTCGTAGAATCGAGGGTTAGTGTTAGGGTTAGGGTTAGGGTTAGTATTAGGGTTAGAATCAAGCGCATTTTTAGTGTTAGGTTTGGGGTTAGGGTTAGGGTTTGAGTGCATTTAGGGGTAGGTTAGGAGTTGGGTTAGGATTCGGGTTAGGGTTTGTGTCGGTAGAATCGAGGTTTTGGGTTAGGCTTGGGTCCGGAGAACATTTTCGGTCATAATTCAGAGCATTTAGGCTTAGGGTTAGTGTTGAAATTGATGATTTGGTTTTAGCGTTAGAATCAAGCGCATTTAGGGATAGAGTTATGGTTAGAATTCAGTGCATTAAGGGTTAGGGTTCGGGTTAGGGGTAGGGTAAGAGTTATTAGGGTCAGGATTTGAATCGAGAGTATTTAAGGATCTTGTTAGTGTTAGAGTTAGGTTTAGGGCGAGTTTTCGTAGAATCGAGGGTTAGGGTTAGGGTTAGGGTTCGGGTTCGGTTTAGAATCAAGCGCATTTTTAGTATTAGTGTTGGGGCAGGCTTACGATTAGAGTGCATTTAGGGGTAGAGGTAGGAGTAGGGTTAGGATTAGGGTTAGGGTTTGTGGTGGTAGAATCGAGGTTTGGGGTTAGGCGTACGGTCTGGATTGCATTTGGGTTAGAATCGAGTGCATTCCGGCTTAGAGTTAGTGATGAGGTTGACGATTTAGTGTTAGGGTTAGAATCGAGCACATTTAGGGTTAGAGTTATGGTTTCAATTCGTTAGGGTTAGGGTGAGGGTTAGGGGTAAGGTAGGGGTTAGAATCACGCGCCTTTTTAGTGTTAGGTTTAGGGTTAGTGTTAGGGTTAGAGTGCATTTAGAGGTAGGGGTAGCGATAGGATTAGGATTAGGGTTAGGGTTTGTGTTGGTAGACTCGAGGTTTTGGGTGAGGCTTAGGGTCAGGAGAGCATTTTGGGTCATAATTCAGAGCATATAGGCTTAGGGTTAGTGTTGAAATTGATGATTTAGTTTTAGCGTTAGAACCAAGCACATTTATGTATAGAGGTATGATTAGAATTCAGTGCATTTATTGTTAGGATTAGGGTTAGTGTTAGGGTTCGGGTTCGGTTTAGAATCAAGCGCATTTTTAGTATTAGTGTTGGGGCAGGCTTACGATTAGAGTGCATTTAGGGGTAGAGGTAGGAGTAGGGTTAGGATTAGGGTTAGGGTTTGTGGTGGTAGAATCGAGGTTTGGGGTTAGGCGTACGGTCTGGATTGCATTTGGGTTAGAATCGAGTGCATTCCGGCTTAGAGTTAGTGATGAGGTTGACGATTTAGTGTTAGGGTTAGAATCGAGCACATTTAGGGTTAGAGTTATGGTTTCAATTCGTTAGGGTTAGGGTGAGGGTTAGGGGTAAGGTAGGGGTTAGAATCACGCGCCTTTTTAGTGTTAGGTTTAGGGTTAGTGTTAGGGTTAGAGTGCATTTAGAGGTAGGGGTAGCGATAGGATTAGGATTAGGGTTAGGGTTTGTGTTGGTAGACTCGAGGTTTTGGGTGAGGCTTAGGGTCAGGAGAGCATTTTGGGTCATAATTCAGAGCATATAGGCTTAGGGTTAGTGTTGAAATTGATGATTTAGTTTTAGCGTTAGAACCAAGCACATTTATGTATAGAGGTATGATTAGAATTCAGTGCATTTATTGTTAGGATTAGGGTTAGTGTTAGGGTTAGGGTTAGGTTTAGAATCAATCGCATTTTTAGTATTAGGGTTGGGGTAGGCTTACGATTAGAGTGCATTTAGGGGTAGGGGCAGGAGTAGGGGTATGATTAGGGTTACGGTTTGTGGTGGTAGAATCGAGGTTTAGGGTTGGGTTTAGGGTCCGGATTGCCTTTTGGGTTAGAATCGAGTGCATTCCGGCTTAGAGTTAGTGATGAGATTGAGGATTTAGTGTTAGGGTTAGAATCGAGAACATTTAGGGTTAGAGTTATGGTTACAATTCGCTAGGGTTAGGGTGAGGGTTATGGGTAGTGTCGGGGTTAGAATCACGCGTCTTTTTAGTGTTAGGGTTAGGGTTAGTGTTAGGGTTAGAGTGCATTTAGAGGTAGGGGTAGCGGTAGGATTAGGATTAGGGTTAGGGTTGTGTTTGTAGAATCGAGGTTTTGGGTGAGGCTTAGGGTCAGGAGAGCATTTTGGGTCATAATTCAGAGCATTTAGGTTTAGGGTTAGTGTTGAAATTGATGATTTAGTTTTAGCGTTAGAACCAAGCACATTTAGGGATAGAGTTATGATTAGAATTCAGTGCATTTAGGGTTAGGGTTAGGGTTAGGTTTAGGGTCAGTGTTAGAATCGAGAGCATTTAAGGATAATGCTAGGGTTAGAGTTAGGTTTAGGGTTAGCTTTCGTAGAAGCGAGGGTTAGGCTTAGGGTTAGGCTTAGGGTGAGGGTTAGGGTTAGAATCAAGCACAGTTTTAGTGTTAGCGTTAGGGTGAAGGTTAGGGTTAAAGTGCTTTTAGGGCTAGTTGTAGCGTTAGGGTTAGGATTAGGGTTAACCTTTGTGTTGGTAGATTCGAGGTTTAGGTTTAGGCTTAGGGTCAGGATTGCATTTTGGATCAGAATCGAATGTATTTAGGCTTTGGGTTAGTGTTCAAATTGACGATTTAGTGTTGGGGTTTGAATCGAGCACATTTAGGGTTAGAGTTCTGGTTAGAATTCGTTAGGGTTAGGGTTAGTGTTAGGGGTAGGGGTAGGGTTAGAGTGCATTGAGGGGTAGGGGTAGGGGTAATGTTTGGATTAGGGTTAGGGTTTGTGTTGGTACAATCGAAGTTTAGTGTTAGGCTTAGGGTCAGCATTGCCTTTTGGGTTAGAATCGATTGCATTTAGGGTTAAGGTTAGTGTTGAGATTGACGATTCAGAGTTAGTGTTAGAATCAAGCACATTAGGATTAGAGTTATGGTTAGAATCCAGTGCATTTAGGGTTAGGATTAGGGTTAGGGTTAGGGTTATGTTTAGGGTGAGGGTTAGAATCGAGTGCATTTAAGGATAGTGTTAGGGTTAGAGTTAGTTATAGGGTTATCCTTCGTAGAATCGAGGGTTAGTGTTAGGGTTAGGGTTAGGGTTAGGATTAGGGTTAGAATCAAGCGCATTTTTAGTGTTAGGTTTGGGGTTAGGGTTAGGGTTTGAGTGCATTTAGGGGTAGGGGTGGAGTTGGGTTAGGATTCGGGTTAGGGTTTGTGTTGGTAGAATCGAGATTTTGGATTCGGCTTAGGGGCAGGAGAGAATTTTTGGTCATAATTCTGAGCATTTAGGCTTAGGGTTAGTGTTGAAATTGATGATTTAGTTTTAGCGTTAGAACCAAGCACATTTAGGGATAGAGTTATGATTAGAATTCAGTGCATTTAAGGTTAGGATTAGGGTTAGGGTTAGGGTTAGGGTTAGTTTTAGTTTCAGGGTTAGAATCGAGAGAATTTAAGAATAGTGCTAGGGTTAGAGTTAGGTTTAGGGTTAGCTTTCGCAGAATCGAGGGTTAGGCTTAGGGTTAAGCCTAGGGAGAGGGTTAGGGTTAGAATCAATCACAGTTTTCGAGTTAGCGTTAGGGTGAGGGTTAGGGTTAAAGTGTTTTTAGGGCTAGTGGTAGGAGTAGGCTTAGGATTAGGGTTAACCTTTGTGTTGGTAGATTCGAGGTTTAGGTCTAGGCTTAGGGTCAGGATTGCATTTTGGATCAGAATCGAGTGTATTTAGGCTTTGGGTTAGTGTCCAAATTGACGATTTAGTGTTGGGCTTTGAATCGAGCACATTTAGGGTTAGAGTTCTGGTTAGAATTCGTTAGGGTTAGGGTTAGTGTTAGGGGTAGGGGTAGGGTTAGAGTGCATTGAGGGATAGGGGTAGGGGTAGGGTTAGGATTAGGGTCAGGGTTTGTGTTGGTAGAATCGAAGTTTAGGGTTAGGCTTAGGGTCATCATTGCCTTTTGGTTTAGAATCTAGTGCTTTTAGGGTTAGGGTTAGCGTTGAGATTGACGATTTAGAGTTAGTGTTAGAATCAAGCACATTAGGATTTGAGTTATGGTTAGAATCCAGTGCATTTAGGGTTAGGATTAGGGTTAGGGTTAGGGTTATGTTTAGGGTGAGGGTTAGAATCGAGTGCATTTAAGGATAGTGTTAGGGTTAGAGTTAGTTATAGGGTTATCCTTCGTAGAATCGAGGGTTAGTGTTAGGGTTAGGGTTAGGGTTAGGATTAGGGTTAGAATCAAGCGCATTTTTAGTGTTAGGTTTGGGGTTAGGGTTAGGGTTTGAGTGCATTTAGGGGTAGGTGAGGAGTTGGGTTAGGATTCGGGTTAGGGTTTGTGTTGGTAGAATCGAGGTTTTGGGTTAGGCTTGGATCCGGAGAGCATTTTCGCTCATAATTCAGAGCATTTAGGCTTAGGGTTAGTGTTGAAATTGATGATTTGGTTTTAGCGTTAGAATCAAGCGCATTTAGGGATAGAGTTATGGTTAGAATTCAGTGCATTAAGGGTTAGGGTTCGGGTTAGGGGTAGGGTAATTGTTATTAGGGTCAGGATTTGAATCGAGAGTATTTAAGGATCCTGTTAGTGTTAGAGTTAGGTTTAGGGTGAGGTTTCGTAGAATCGAGGGTTAGGGTTAGGGTTAGGTTTCGCGTTCGGTTTAGAATCAAGCGCATTTTTAGTATTAGTGCTGGGGCAGGCTTACGATTAGAGTGCATTTAGGGGTAGAGGTAGGAGTAGGGTTAGGATTAGGGTTAGGGTTTGTGGTGGTAGAATCGAGGTTTGGGGTTAGGCGTAGGGTCTGGATTGCATTTGGGTTAGAATCGAGTGCATTCGGGCTTAGAGTTAGTGATGAGGTTGACGATTTAGTGTTAGGGTTAGAATCGAGCACATTTAGGGTTAGAGTTATGGTTACAATTCGTTAGGGTTAGGGTGAGGGTTAGGGGTAGGGTAGGGGTTAGAATCACGCGCCTTTTTAGTGTTAGGGTTAGGGTTAGTGTTAGGGTTAGAGGGCATTTAGAGGTAGGGGTAGCGATAGGATTAGGATTAGGGTTAGGGTTTGTGTTGGTAGACTCGAGGTTTTGGGTGAGGCTTAGGGTCAGGAGAGCATTTTGGGTCATAATTCAGAGCATATAGGCTTAGGGTTCGTGTTGAAATTGATGATTTAGTTTTAGCCTTAGAACCAAGCACATTTAGGTATAGAGGTATGATTAGAATTCAGTGCATTTATTGTTAGGATTAGGGTTAAGGTTAGGGTTAGGGTTAGTTTTAGTTTCAGGGTTAGAATCGAGAGAATTTAAGAATAGTGCTAGGGTTAGAGTTAGGTTTAGGGTTAGCTTTCGCAGAATCGAGGGTTAGGCTTAGGGTTAAGCCTAGGGAGAGGGTTAGGGTTAGAATCAATCACAGTTTTCGAGTTAGCGTTAGGGTGAGGGTTAGGGTTAAAGTGTTTTTAGGGCTAGTGGTAGGAGTAGGCTTAGGATTAGGGTTAACCTTTGTGTTGGTAGATTCGAGGTTTAGGTCTAGGCTTAGGGTCAGGATTGCATTTTGGATCAGAATCGAGTGTATTTAGGCTTTGGGTTAGTGTCCAAATTGACGATTTAGTGTTGGGCTTTGAATCGAGCACATTTAGGGTTAGAGTTCTGGTTAGAATTCGTTAGGGTTAGGGTTAGTGTTAGGGGTAGGGGTAGGGTTAGAGTGCATTGAGGGATAGGGGTAGGGGTAGGGTTAGGATTAGGGTCAGGGTTTGTGTTGGTAGAATCGAAGTTTAGGGTTAGGCTTAGGGTCATCATTGCCTTTTGGTTTAGAATCTAGTGCTTTTAGGGTTAGGGTTAGCGTTGAGATTGACGATTTAGAGTTAGTGTTAGAATCAAGCACATTAGGATTTGAGTTATGGTTAGAATCCAGTGCATTTAGGGTTAGGATTAGGGTTAGGGTTAGGGTTATGTTTAGGGTGAGGGTTAGAATCGAGTGCATTTAAGGATAGTGTTAGGGTTAGAGTTAGTTATAGGGTTATCCTTCGTAGAATCGAGGGTTAGTGTTAGGGTTAGGGTTAGGGTTAGGATTAGGGTTAGAATCAAGCGCATTTTTAGTGTTAGGTTTGGGGTTAGGGTTAGGGTTTGAGTGCATTTAGGGGTAGGTGAGGAGTTGGGTTAGGATTCGGGTTAGGGTTTGTGTTGGTAGAATCGAGGTTTTGGGTTAGGCTTGGGTCCGGAGAGCATTTTCGCTCATAATTCAGAGCATTTAGGCTTAGGGTTAGTGTTGAAATTGATGATTTGGTTTTAGCGTTAGAATCAAGCGCATTTAGGGATAGAGTTATGGTTAGAATTCAGTGCATTAAGGGTTAGGGTTCGGGTTAGGGGTAGGGTAATTGTTATTAGGGTCAGGATTTGAATCGAGAGTATTTAAGGATCCTGTTAGTGTTAGAGTTAGGTTTAGGGTGAGGTTTCGTAGAATCGAGGGTTAGGGTTAGGGTTAGGTTTCGCGTTCGGTTTAGAATCAAGCGCATTTTTAGTATTAGTGCTGGGGCAGGCTTACGATTAGAGTGCATTTAGGGGTAGAGGTAGGAGTAGGGTTAGGATTAGGGTTAGGGTTTGTGGTGGTAGAATCGAGGTTTGGGGTTAGGCGTAGGGTCTGGATTGCATTTGGGTTAGAATCGAGTGCATTCGGGCTTAGAGTTAGTGATGAGGTTGACGATTTAGTGTTAGGGTTAGAATCGAGCACATTTAGGGTTAGAGTTATGGTTACAATTCGTTAGGGTTATGGTGAGGGTTAGGGGTAGGGTAGGGGTTAGAATCACGCGCCTTTTTAGTGTTAGGGTTAGGGTTAGTGTTAGGGTTAGAGGGCATTTAGAGGTAGGGGTAGCGATAGGATTAGGATTAGGGTTAGGGTTTGTGTTGGTAGACTCGAGGTTTTGGGTGAGGCTTAGGGTCAGGAGAGCATTTTGGGTCATAATTCAGAGCATATAGGCTTAGGGTTCGTGTTGAAATTGATGATTTAGTTTTAGCCTTAGAACCAAGCACATTTAGGTATAGAGGTATGATTAGAATTCAGTGCATTTATTGTTAGGATTAGGGTTAAGGTTAGGGTTAGGGTTAGGTTTAGGGTCAGCGTTAGAATCGAGAGCATTGAGGATAGTGCTAGAGTTAGAGTTAGGTTTAGGATTAGGTTTCGTAGAATTGAGGGTTAGGGTTAGCGTTAGGGTCAGGATTGCCTTTTGCGTTAGAATCGAGTGCATTTAGGGTTAGCGTTAGTGTTGAGATTGACGATTTAGTGTTAGGGTTATAATCGAGCACATTAAGGTTAGACTTATGGTTACAATCCACTACATTTAGGCTTAGGGTTAGGATTAGGATTATTAGGGTCAGGATTAGAATCGAGAGCATTTAAGGATAGTGCGAGGGTTAGAGTTAGGTTTAGGGTTAGCTTTCGTAGAAGCGAGGGTTAGGCTTAGGGTTAGGCTTAGGGTGAGGGTTAGGGTTAGAATCAAGCACAGTTTTATTGTTAGCGTTAGGGTGAGGGTTAGGGTTAAAGTGCTTTTAGGGCTACTGGTAGGGTTAGGGTTAGGATTAGGGTTAAGGTTTGTGTTGGTAGATTCGAGGTTTAGGTTTAGGCTTAGGGTCAGGATTGCCTTTTGGGTTAGAATCGAGTGCATTTAGGGTTAGGGTTAGTGTTGAGATTGACGATTTAGTGTTAGGCTTAGAATCGAGAATATTTAGGGTTAGAGTTATGGTTAGAATTCGCTAGGGTTAGGGTTAGGGTTAGGGGTAGGGGTAGGGTTAGAGTGCATATAGAAGTAGGGATAGGAGTAGGGTTATGATTAATGTTAAGGTTTGTGTGGGTAGAATCGAGGTTTAGGTTTAAGCTTAGGGTCAGGATTGCATTTTGCATCAGAATCGAGTGTATTTGGCCTTTGGCTTAGTGTTCAAATTCACGATTTAGTGTTAGGGTTTGAATCGAGCACATTTAGGCTTAGAGTTATGGTTAGAATTCAGTGCCTTTAGGGTTAGGGTTAGGGTTAGTGTTAGGGTTAGGGTCAGGGTTAACATGGAGAGCATTTAAGGGTAGTGCTAGGGTTAGAGTTAGGTTTAGCGTTCGCTTTCGTAGAATCGAAGGTTAGGCTTAAGGTTAGGCTTAAGGTTAGGGTTAGAGTTAGAACCAGGCGCAGTTTTGGTGTTCTGGTTTTCGTTAGGGTATGGCTTAGAGTGCATTAGGGGTAGGGGTAGGAGTGGGGTTAGGATTAGGGTTAAGGTTTGTGTTGGTAGCATCGAGGTTTAGGGTTAGGCTTAGGGTCAGAAATGGCTTTTGGGTTAGGATCCAGTGCATTTAGGTTTAGGGATGGTGTTGAAATTGACGATTTAGTGTTAGGGTTAGAATCGAGCACATTTAGGGTTAGAGTTTTGGTTAGAATTCCTTAGGGTTAGGGTTAGTGTTAGGGGTAGGGGTAGGGTTAGAGTGCATTGAGGGGTAAGGGTAGGGGTAGAATTAGGATTAGGTTTAGGGTTTGTGTGGGTAGAATCGACGTTTAGGGTTGGGCTTAGGGTCAGGATTGCCTTTTGGGTTAGAATCGAGTGCATTTGGGTTAGGGTTAGTGTTGAGATTGACGATTTAGTGTTAGGCTTAGAATTGAGAAGATTTAGGGTTAGAGTTTTGGTTAGAATTCTCTAGGGTTAGGGTTAGGGTTAGGGGTAGGGGTGGGGTTAGAGTGCATACAGAGGTAGGGATAGGAGTAGGGTTAGGATTAGGGTTAAGGTTTATGAGGGTAGAATCGAGGTTTAGGTTTAAGCTTAGGGTCAGGATTGCATTTTGGATCAGAATCGAGTGTATTTGGGCTTTGGCTTAGTGTTCAAATTGAGGCATTTAGGGTTAGGGTTTGAATGGAGCACATTTAGGGTTAGAGTTATGGTTAGAATTTAGTGCCTTTAGGGTTAGGGTTAGGGTTAGTGTTAGGGTTAGGGTCAGGGTTAAAATCGAGAGCATTTAAGGATAGTGCTAGAGTTAGAGTTAGGTTTAGGGTTAGCTTTCGTAGAAGCGAGGGTTAGGCTTAGGGTTAGGCTTAGGGTGAGGGTTAGGGTTAGAATCAAGCACAGTTTTAGTGTTAGCGTTAGGGTGAGGGTTAGGGTTAAAGTGCTTTTAGGGGTACTGGTAGGGTTAGGGTTAGGATTAGGGTTAAGGTTTGTGTTGGTAGATTCGAGGTTTAGGTTTAGGCTTAGGGTCAGGATTGCATTTTGGATCAGAATCGAGCGTATTTAGGCTTTGGGTTAGTGTCGAAATTGATGATTTAATGTTGGGGTTTGAATCGAGCACATTTCGGGTTAGAGTTCTGGTTAGAATTCGTTAGGATTAGGGTTAGTGTTAGGGGTAGGGGTAGGGTTAGAGTGCATTGAGGGGTAGGGGTAGGGGTATGGTTAAGATTATGGTTAGGGTTTGTGTGGGTAGAATCGAGGTTTAAGGTTAGGCTTAGGGTCAGGATTGCTTTTTGGGTTAGAATCGAGTGCATTTAGGGTTAGGGTTAGTGTTGAGATTGACGATTTAGTGTTAGGCTTAGAATCGAGAACACTTAGGGTTAGAGTTATGGTTAGAATTCGCTAGGGTTAGGGTTAGGGGTAGGGGTAGGGTTAGAGTGCATAGAGAGGTAGGGATAGGAGTAAGGTTAGGATTAGTGTTAAGGTTTGTGTGGGTAGAATCGAGGTTTAGGTTTAAGCTTAGGGTCTGGATTGCATTTTGGATCAGAATCGAGTGTATTTGGGCTTTGGCGTAGTGTTCAAATTGACGATTTAGGGTTTGAATCGAGCACATTTAGGGTTAGAGTTATGGTTAGAATTCAGTGCCTTTAGGGTTAGGGTTAGGGTTCGTGTTAGGGTTAGGGTCAGGGTTAAAATGGAGAGCATTTAAGGGTAGTGCTAGGGTGAGAGTTAGGTTTAGCGTTCGCTTTCGTAGAATCGAAGGTTAGGCTTAAGGTTAGGCTTAAGGTTAGGTTTAGAGTTAGAACCAGGCGCATTTTTAGTGTTCTGGTTTTCGTTAGGGTATGGTTTAGAGTGCATTAGGGGTTGGGGTAGGAGTAGGGTTAGGATTAGGGTTAAGGTTTGTGTTGGTAGCATCGAGGTTTAGGGTTAAGCTTAGGGTCTGAAATGGCTTTTCAGTTAGGATCCAGTGCATTTAGGCTTAGGGATGGTGTTGAAATTGACGATTTAGTGTTAGGGTTAGAATCGAGCACATTTAGGGTTAGAGTTTTGGTTAGAATTCCTTAGGGTTAGGGTTAGTGTTAGGGGTAGAGGTAGGGTTAGAGTGCATTGAGGGGTAAGGGTAGGGGTAGAATTAGGATTAGGGTTAGGGTTTGTGTGGGTAGAATCGACGTTTAGGGTTGGGCTTAGGGTCAAGATTGCCTTTTGGGTTAGAATCGAGTGCATTTGGGTTAGGGTTAGTGTTGAGATTGACGATTTAGTGTTAGGCTTAGAATTGAGAACATTTAGGGTTAGAATTTTGGTTAGAATTCGCTAGGGTTAGGGTTAGGGTTAGGGGTAGGGGTGGGGTTAGAGTGCATATAGAGGTAGGGATAGGAGTAGGGTTAGGATTAGGGTTAAGGTTTATGTGGGTAGAATCGAGGTTTAGGTTTAAGCTTAGGGTCAGGATTGCATTTTGGATCAGAATCGAGTGTATTTGGGCTTTGGCTTAGTGTTCAAATTGGGGCATTTAGGGTTAGGGTTTGAATCGAGCACATTTAGGGTGAGAGTTATGTTTAGAATTTAGTGCCTTTTGGGTTAGGGTTAGGGTTAGGGTTAGGGTTAGGGTCAGGGTTAAAATCGAGAGCATTTAAGGATAGTGCTAGAGTTAGAGTTAGGTTTAGCGTTCGCTTTCGTAGAATCGAGGTTTAGGCTTATGGTAAGGCTTAGGGGTAGGGTTAGGGTTAGAATCAGGCGCATTTTTAGTGTTGTCGTTTTCGTCAGGGTATGTCTTAGAGTGTACTTAGTGGTAGGGCTATGAGTAAAGTTAGGATTAGGGTTAAGGTTTGTGTTGGTAGAATCGAAGTTTAGGGTTAGGCTTAGGGTCAGGAATGGCTTTTGGGTTAGAGTCGAGTGCATTCAGGGTTAGGGATAGTGTTGAAATTGACGATTTAGTGTTTGGTTAGAATCGATCACATTTAGGGTTAGAGTTATGGTTAGAATCCCCTATATTTAAGCTTAGGGTTAGGGTTAGGGTTATTAGGGTCAGGATTAGAATCGAGAGCATTTAAGGATAGTGTTAGGGTTAGAGTTAGGTTTAGGGTTAGCTTTCGTAGAATTGAGGGTTAGGGTTAGGGTTAGGGATAGAATCAAGCGCATTTTTAGTGTAAGGTGTAGGGTCAGGGTTAGAGTTAGAGTGCATATAGAGGTAGGGATAGGAATAGGGTTGGGATTAGGGTTAGGGTTTGTGTTGGTAGAATCGAGGTTTAGGTTTAGGCTTAGGGTCAGGATTGCCTTTTGGGTGAGAGTCGAGAACATTTAGGGTTAGGCTTAGTGTTGAGATTGACGATTTAGTGTTATGGTTATAATCGAGCACATTAGGGTTAGAGTTATGGTTAGAATCCAGTGCATTTAGGGCTAGGATTAGGGATAGGGTTAGGTTTATGTTTAGGGTGAGGGTTACAATGGGGTGCATTTAAGGATAGTGTTAGGGTTAGAGTTAGGTATAGGGTTAGCTTTCGTAGAATCGAGGGTCAGTGTTAGGGTGAGGGTTAGGGTTAGGATTAGGGTTAGAGTCAGGAGCATTTTTAGCGTTAGGGTTGGGGTTAGGGCCAGGGTTTGAGTGCATTTAGGGGTAGGGGAGGAGTTGGGTTAGGATTAGGGTTAGGGTTTGTGTTGGTAGAATCGAGGTTTTGGGTTAGGCTTAGGGTCAGGAGAGCATTTTGGGTCATAATTCAGAGCATTTGGGCTTAGGGTTAGTGTTGAAATTGATGATTTAGTTATAGTATTAGAATCAGGCACATTTAGGGACAGAGTTATGATTAGAATTCAGTGCATTTAGGGTTAGGGTTAGAGTTATGGTTAGAATTCGCTAGGGTTAGGGTTAGGGGTAGGGTTAGAGCGCATAGAGAGGTAGGGATAGGAGTAAGGTTAGGATTAGTGTTAAGGTTTGTGTGGGTAGAATCGAGGTTTAGGTTTAAGCTTAGGGTCTGGATTGCATTTTGGATCAGAATCGAGTGTATTTGGGCTTTGGCTTAGTGTTCAAGTTGACGATTTAGTGTTAGGGTTTGAATCGAGCACATTTAGGGTTAGAGATATGGTTAGAATTCAGTGCCTTTAGGGTTAGGGTTAGGGTTCGTGTTAGGGTTAGGGTCAGGGTTAAAATGGAGAGCATTTAAGGGTAGTGCTAGGGTGAGAGTTAGGTTTAGCGTTCGCTTTCGTAGAATCGAAGGTTAGGCTTAAGGTTAGGCTTAAGGTTAGGGTTAGAGTTAGAACCAGGCGCATTTTTAGTGTTCTGGTTTTCGTTAGGGGATGGTTTAGAGTGCATTAGGGGTTGGGGTAGGAGTAGGGTTAGGATTAGGGTTAAGGTTTGTGTTGGTAGCATCGAGGTTTAGGGTTAAGCTTAGGGTCAGAAATGGCTTTTCAGTTAGGATCCAGTGCATTTAGGCTTAGGGATGGTGTTGAAATTGACGATTTAGTGTTAGGGTTAGAATCGAGCACATTTAGGGTTAGAGTTTTGGTTAGAATTCCTTAGGGTTAGGGTTAGTGTTAGGGGTAGGGGTAGGGTTAGAGTGCATTGAGGGGTAAGGGTAGGGGTAGAATTAGGATTAGGGTTAGGGTTTGTGTGGGTAGAATCGACGTTTAGGGTTGGGCTTAGGGTCAGGATTGCCTTTTGGGTTAGAATCGAGTGCATTTGGGTTAGGGTTAGTGTTGAGATTGTCGATTTAGTGTTAGGCTTAGAAATGAGAACATTTAGGGTTAGAGTTTTGGTTAGAATTCGCTAGGGTTAGGGTTAGGGGTAGGGGTAGGGGTGGGGTTAGAGTGCATATAGAGGTAGGGATAGGAGTAGGAGTAGGATTAGGGTTAAGGTTTATGTGGGTAGAATCGAGGTTTAGGTTTAAGCTTAGGGTCAGGATTGCATTTTGGATCAGAATCGAGTGTATTTGGGCTTTGGCTTAGTGTCCAAATTGAGGCATTTAGGGTTAGGGTTTGAATCGAGCACATTTAGGGTTAGAGTTATGTTTAGAATTTAGTGCCTTTTGGGTTAGGGTTAGGGTTAGTGTTAGGGTTAGGGTTAGGGTCAGGGTTAAAATTGAGAGCATTTAAGGATAGTGCTAGAGTAAGAGTTAGGTTTAGCGTTCGCTTTCGTAGAATCGAGGTTTAGGCTTATGGTAAGGCTTAGGGGTAGGGTTAGGGTTAGAATCAGGCGCATTTTTAGTGTTGTCGTTTTCGTCAGGGTATGTCTTAGAGTGTACTTAGTGGTAGGGCTATGAGTAGAGTTAGGATTAGGGTTAAGGTTTGTGTTGGTAGAATCGAAGTTTAGGGTTAGGCTTAGGGTCAGGAATGGCTTTTGGGTTAGAGTCGAGTGCATTCAGGATTAGGGATAGTGTTGAAATTGACGATTTAGTGTTTGGTTAGAATCGAGCACATTTAGGGTTAGAGTTATGGTTAGAATCCCCTATATTTAAGCTTAGGGTTAGGGTTAGGGTTATTAGGGTCAGGATTAGAATCGAGAGCATTTAAGGATAGTGTTAGGGTTAGAGTTAGGTTTAGGGTTAGCTTTCGTAGAATTGAGGGTTAGGGTTAGGGTTAGGGATAGAATCAAGCGCATTTTTAGTGTAAGGTGTTGGGTCAGGGTTAGAGTTAGAGTGCATATAGAGGTAGGGATAGGAATAGGGTTGGGATTAGGGTTAGGGTTTGTGTTGGTAGAATCGAGGTTTTGGTTTAGGCTTAGGGTCAGGATTGCCTTTTGGGTGAGAGTCGAGAACATTTAGGGTTAGGCTTAGTGTTGAGATTGACGATTTAGTGTTATGGTTATAATCGAGCACATTAGGGTTAGAGTTATGGTTAGAATCCAGTGCATTTAGGGTTAGGATTAGGGATAGGGTTAGGTTTATGTTTAGGGTGAGGGTTACAATGGGGTGCATTTAAGGATAGTGTTAGGGTTAGAGTTAGGTATAGGGTTAGCTTTCGTAGAATCGAGGGTCAGTGTTAGGGTGAGGGTTAGGGTTAGGATTAGGGTTAGAGTCAGGAGCATTTTTAGCGTTAGGGTTGGGGTTAGGGCCAGGGTTTGAGTGCATTTAGGGGTAGGGGAGGAGTTGGGTTAGGATTAGGGTTAGGGTTTGTGTTGGTAGAATCGAGGTTTTGGGTTAGGCTTAGGGTCAGGAGAGCATTTTGGGTCATAATTCAGAGCATTTGGGCTTAGGGTTAGTGTTGAAATTGATGATTTAGTTATAGTATTAGAATCAGGCACATTTAGGGATAGAGTTATGATTAGAATTCAGTGCATTTAGGGTTAGGGTTAGGGTTAAGGTTAGGTTTAGGGTCAGGGTTAGAATTGAGAGCATTAAGGATAGTGCTAGGGTTAGAGTTAGGTTTATGGTTAGCTTTAGTAGAATCGAGGGCTAGGATTTGGGTTAGGCTTAGTGTGAGGGTTAGGGTTAGAATCAAGCACAGTTTTAGTGTTAGCGTTAGGGTGAAGGTTAGGGTTAAAGTGCTTTTAGGGCTAGTGGTAGGGGTAGGGTTAGGATTAGGGTTAAGGTTTGTGTTGGTAGAATCGAGGTTTAGGTTTAGGCTTAGGGTCAGGATTGCATTTTGGATTAGAATCGAGTGTATTTTGGCTTTGGGTTAGTGTTCAAATTGACGATATAGTGTTAGGGTTTGAATCGAGCACATTTAGGGTTAGCGTTATGGTTAGAATTCAGTGCATTTAGGCTTAGGGTTAGGGTTAGGGTTAGGTTTAGGGTCAGCGTTAGAATCGAGAGCATTAAGGATAGTGCTAGAGTTAGAGTTAGGTTTAGGATTAGGTTTCGTAGAATTGAGGGTTAGGGTTAGCGTTAGGGTCAGGATTGGCTTTTGCGTTAGAATCGAGTGCATTTAGGGTTAGCGTTAGTGTTGAGATTGACGATTTAGTGTTAGGGTTATAATCGAGCACATTAGGGTTAGATTTATGGTTAGAATTCTTTAGGGTTAGGGTTAGTGTTAGGGGTAGGGTAGGGTTAGAGTGCATTGAGGGGTAGGGGTAGGGGTATGGTTAAGATTAGGGTTAGGGTTTGTGTGTGTAGAATCGAGGTTTAGGGTTAGGCTTAGGGTCAGGATTGCCTTTTGTGTTAGAATCGAGTGCATTTAGGGTTAGGGTTAGTGTTGAGATTGATGATTTAGTGTTAGGCTTAGAATCGAGAACATTTAGGGTTAGAGTTATGGTTAGAATTCGCTAGGGTTAGGGTTAGGGTTAGGGGTAGGGTTAGGGTTAGAGTGCATATAGAAGTAGGGATAGGAGTAGGGTTAGGATTAGTGTTAAGGTTTGTGTGGGTAGAATCGAGGTTTAGGTTTAAGCTTAGGGTCTGGATTGCATTTTGCATCAGAATCGAGTGTATTTGGGCTTTGACTTAGTGTTCAAATTGACGATTTAGTGTTAGGGTTTGAATCGAGCACATTAGGGTTAGAGTTATGGTTAGAATCCACTGCATTTAGGCTTAGGGTTAGGATTAGGGTTATTAGGGTCAGGATTAGAATCGAGAGCATTTAAGGATAGTGCTAGGGTTAGAGTTAGGTTTAGGGTTAGCTTTCATAGAAGCGAGGGTTAGTCTTAGGGTTAGGCTTAGGGTGAGGGTTAGGGTTAGAATCAAGCACAGTTTTAGTGTTAGCGTTAGGGTGAGGGTTAGGGTTAAAGTGCTTTTAGGGGTACTGGTAGGGTTAGGGTTCAGATTAGGGTTAAGGTTTGTGTTGGTAGATTCGAGGTTTAGGTTTGGGCTTAGGGTCAGGATTGCATTTTGGATCAGAATCGAGCGTATTTAGGCTTTGGGTTAGGGTTCAAATTGATGATTTAATGTTGGGGTTTGAATCGAGCACATTTAGGGTTAGAGTTCTGGTTAGAATTCGTTAGGGTTAGGGTTAGTGTTAGGGGTAGGGGTAGGGTTAGAGTGCATTGAGGGGTAGGGGTAGGGGTATGGTTAAGATTATGGTTAGAGTTTGTGTGGGTAGAATCGAGGTTTAGGTTTAAGCTTAGGGTCTGGATTGGATTTTGGATCAGAATCGAGTGTATTTGGGCTTTGGCTTAGTGTTCAAATTGACGATTTAGTGTTAGGGTTCGAATCGAGCACATTTAGGGTTAGAGTTATGGTTAGAATTCAGTGCCTTTAGGGTTAGGTTTAGGGTTCGTGTTAGGGTTAGGGTCAGGGTTAAAATGGAGAGCATTTAAGGGTAGTTCTAGGGGTAGAGTTAGGTTTAGCGTTCGCTTTCGTAGAATCGAAGGTTAGGCTTAAGGTTAGGCTTAAGGTTAGGGTTAGAGTTAGAACCAGGCGCATTTTTAGTGTTCTGGTTTTCGTTAGGGTATGGCTTAGAGTGCATTAGGGGTTGGGGTAGGAGTGGGGTTATTATTAGGGGTAAGGTTTGTGTTGGTAGCATCGAGGTTTAGGGCTAGGCTTAGGGTCAGAAATGGCTTTTGGGTTAGGATCCAGTGCATTTAGGCTTAGGGATGGTGTTGAAATTGACGATTTAGTGTTAGGGTTATAATCGAGCACATTAGGGTTAGAGTTATGGTTAGAATCCAGTGCATTTAGGGTTAGGATTAGGGATAGGGTTAGGTTTATGTTTAGGGTGAGGGTTAGAATCGGGTGCATTTAAGGATAGTGTTAGGGTTAGAGTTAGGTATAGGGTTAGCTTTCGTAGAATCGAGGGTCAGTGTTAGGGTGAGGGTTTGGGTTAGGATTAGGGTTAGAGTCAGGAGCATTTTTAGTGTTAGGGTTGGGGTTAGGGCCAGGGTTTGAGTGCATTTAGGGGTAGGGGAGGAATTGGGTTAGGATTAGGGTTAGGGTTTGTGTTGGTAGAATCGAGGTTTAGGGTTAGGCTTAGGGTCAGAAATGGCTTTTGGGTTAGGATCCAGTGCATTTAGGCTTAGGGATGGTGTTGAAATTGACTATTTAGTGTTAGGGTAAGAATCGAGCACATTTAGGGTTAGAGGTTTGATTAGAATTCCTTAGGGTTAAGGTTAGTGTTAGGAGTAGGGGTAGGGTTAGAGTGCATTGAGGGGAAAGGGTAGGGGTAGAATTAGAATTAGGGTTAGGGTGTGTGTGGATAGAATCGACGTTTAGGGTTGGGCTTAGGATCAGGATTGCCTTTTGGGTTAGAATCGAGTGCATTTGGGTTAGGTTTAGTGTTGAGTTTGACGATTTAGTGTTAGGCTTAGAATTGAGAACATTTAGGGTTAGAGATTTGGTTAGAATTCGCTAGGGTTAGGGTTAGGGTTAGGGGTAGGGGTGGGGTTAGAGTGCATATAGAGGTAGGGATAGGAGTAGGGTTAGGATTAGGGTTAAGGTTTGTGTGGGTAGAATCGAGGTTTAGGTTTAAGCTTAGGGTCAGGATTGCATTTTGGATCAGAATCGAGTGTATTTGGGGTTTGGCTTAGTGTTCAAATTGAGGCATTTAGGGTTAGGGTTTGAATCGAGCACATTTAGGGTGAGAGTTATGTTTAGAATTTAGTGCCTTTAGGGTTAGGGTTAGGGTTAGGGTTAGGGTTAGGGTTAGGGTCAGGGTTAAAATCGAGAGCATTTAAGGATAGTGCTAGAGTTAGAGTTAGGTTTAGCGTTCGCTTTCGTAGAATCGAGGTTTAGGCTTATGATAAGGCTTAGGGGTAGGGTTAGGGTTAGAATCAGGCGCATTTTTAGTGTTGTCGTTTTCGTCAGGGTATGTCTCAGAGTGTACTTAGTGGTAGGGCTATGAGTAGAGTTAGGATTAGGGATAAGGTTTGTGTTGGTAGAATCGAAGTTTAGGGTTAGGCTTAGGGTCAGGAATGGCTTTTGGGTTAGAGTCGAGTGCATTCAGAGTTAGGGATAGTGTTGAAATTGACGATTTAGTGTTTGGTTAGAATCGAGCACATTTAGGGTTAGAGTTATGGTTAGAATCCACTATATTTAAGCTTAGGGTTAGGGTTAGGGTTATTAGGGTCAGGATTAGAATCGAGAGCATTTAAGGATAGTGTTAGCGTTAGAGTTAGGTTTAGGGTTAGGTTTCGTAGAATTGAGGGTTAGGGTTAGGCTTAGGGATAGAATCAAGCGCATTTTTAGTGTTAGGGGTTGGGTCAGGGTTAGAGTTAGTGTGCATATAGAGGTAGGGAGAGGAGTAGGGTTGGGATTAGGGTTAGGGTTTGTGTTGGTAGAATCGAGGTTTAGGGTTAGGCTTAGGGCCAGGATTGCCTTTTGGGAGAGAGTCGAGAACATTTAGGGTTAGGCTTAGTGTTGAGATTGACGATTTAGTGTTATGGTTATAATCGAGCACATTAGGGTTAGAGTTATGGTTAGAATCCAGTGCATTTAGGGTTAGGATTAGGGATAGGGTTAGGTTTATGTTTAGGGTGAGGGTTAGAATCGGGTGCATTTAAGGATAGTGTTAGGGTTAGAGTTAGGTATAGGGATAGCTTTCGTAGAATCGAGGGTCAGTGTTAGGGTGAGTTTTAGAGTTAGGATTAGAGTTAGAGTCAGGAGCATTTTTAGCGTTAGGGTTGGGTTAGGGCCAGGGTTTGAGTGCATTTAGGGGTAGGGGAGGAGTTGGGTTAGGATTAGGGTTAGGGTTTCTGTTTGTAGAATCGAGGGTTTGGGTTAGGCTTAGGGTCAGGAGAGCATTTTCGGTCATAATTCAGAGCATTTGGGCTTAGGGTTAGTGTTGAAATTGATGATTTAGTTATAGCATTAGAATCAGGCACATTTAGGGATAGAGTTATGATTAGAATTCAGTGCATTTAGGATTAGGGTTAGGGTTAAGGTTAGGTTTAGGGTCAGGGTTAGAATCGAGAGCATTAAGGATAGTGCTAGGGTTAGAGTTAGGTTTATGGTTAGCTTTTGTAGAATCGAGGGCTAGGATTTGGGTTAGGCTTAGGGTGAGGGTTAGGGTTAGAATCAAGCACAGTTTTAGTGTTAGCGTTAGGGTGAAGGTTAGGGTTAAAGTGCTTTTAGGGCTAGTGGTAGGGGTAGGGTTAGGATTAGGGTTAAGGTTTGTGTTGGTAGAATCGAGGTTTAGGTTTAGGCTTAGGGTCAGGATTGCATTTTGGATCAGAATCGAGTGTATTTTGGCTTTGGGTTAGTGTTCAAATTGCTGATTTAATGTTGGGGTTTGAATCGAGCACATTTAGGGTTAGAGTTCTGGTTAGAATTCGTTAGGGTTAGGGTTAGTGTTAGGGGTAGCGGTAGGGTTAGAGTGCATTGAGGGGTAGGGGTAGGGGTATGGTTAAGATTATGGTCAGGGTTTGTGTGGGTAGAATCGAGGTTAAGGGTTAGGCTTAGGGTCAGGATTGCCTTTTGGGTTAGAATCGAGTGCATTTAGGGTTAGGGTTAGTGCTGAGATTGACGATTTAGTGTTAGGCTTAGAATCGAGAACATTTAGGGTTAGAGTTATGGTTAGAATTCGCTAGGGTTAGGGTTAGGGTTAGGGGTAGGGGTAGGGTTAGAGTGCATATAGAGGTAGGGATAGGAGTAGGGTTAGGATTAGTGTTAAGGTTTGTGTGGGTAGAATCGAGGTTTAGGTTTAAGCTTAGGGTCTGGATTGCATTTTGCATCAGAATCGAGTGTATTTGGGCTTTGGCTTAGTGTTCAAATTGAGGCATTTAGGGTTAGGGTTTGAATCGAGCACATTTAGGGTTAGAGTTATGTTTAGAATTTAGTGCCTTTTGGGTTAGGGTTAGGGTTCGTGTTAGGGTTAGGGTCAGGGTTAAAATGGAGAGCATTTAAGGGTAGTTCTAGGGGTAGAGTTAGGTTTAGCGTTCGCTTTCGTAGAATCGAGGTTTAGGCTTATGGTAATGCTTAGGGGTAGGGTTAGGGTTAGAATCAGGCGCATTTTTAGTGTTGTGGTTTTCGTCAGGGTATGGCTTAGAGTGGACTTAGTGGTAGGGCTATGAGTAGAGTTAGGATTAGGGTTAAGGTTTATGTTGGTAGAATCGAAGTTTAGGGTTAGGCTTAGGGTCAGGAATGGCTTTTGGGTTAGAGTCGAGTGCATTCAGGGTTAGGGATAGTGTTGAAATTGACGATTTAGTGTTTGGTTAGAATCGAGCACATTTAGGGTTAGAGTTATGGTTAGAATCCACTATATTTAAGCTTAGGGTTAGGGTTAGGGTTATTACGGTCAGGATTAGAATCGAGAGCATTTAAGGATAGTGTTAGGGTTAGAGTTAGGTTTAGGGTTAGTTTTCGTAGAATTGAGGATTAGGGTTAGGGATAGGGATAGAATCAAGCGCATTTTTAGTGTTAGGGGTTGGGTCAGGGTTAGAGTTAGAGTGCATATAGAGGTAGCGATAGGAGTAGGGTTGGAATTAGGGTTAGGGTTTGTGTTGGTCGAATCGAGGTTTAGGGTTAGGCTTAGGGTCAGGATTACCTTTTGGGTTAGAGTCGAGTGCATTTAGGGTTAGGCTTAGTGTTGAGATTGACGATTTAGTGTTATGGTTATAATCGAGCACATTAGGGTTAGAGTTATGGTTAGAATCCAGTGCATTTAGGGTTAGGATTAGGGATAGGGTTAGGTTTATGTTTAGGGTGAGGGTTAGAATCGGGTGCATTTAAGGATAGTGTTAGGGTTAGAGTTAGGTATAGGGATAGCTTTCGTAGAATCGAGGGTCAGTGTTAGGGTGAGTTTTAGAGTTAGGATTAGAGTTAGAGTCAGGAGCATTTTTAGCGTTAGGGTTGGGTTAGGGCCAGGGTTTGAGTGCATTTAGGGGTAGGGGAGGAGTTGGGTTAGGATTAGGGTTAGGGTTTCTGTTTGTAGAATCGAGGGTTTGGGTTAGGCTTAGGGTCAGGAGAGCATTTTCGGTCATAATTCAGAGCATTTGGGCTTAGGGTTAGTGTTGAAATTGATGATTTAGTTATAGCATTAGAATCAGGCACATTTAGGGATAGAGTTATGATTAGAATTCAGTGCATTTAGGATTAGGGTTAGGGTTAAGGTTAGGTTTAGGGTCAGGGTTAGAATCGAGAGCATTAAGGATAGTGCTAGGGTTAGAGTTAGGTTTATGGTTAGCTTTTGTAGAATCGAGGGCTAGGATTTGGGTTAGGCTTAGGGTGAGGGTTAGGGTTAGAATCAAGCACAGTTTTAGTGTTAGCGTTAGGGTGAAGGTTAGGGTTAAAGTGCTTTTAGGGCTAGTGGTAGGGGTAGGGTTAGGATTAGGGTTAAGGTTTGTGTTGGTAGAATCGAGGTTTAGGTTTAGGCTTAGGGTCAGGATTGCATTTTGGATCAGAATCGAGTGTATTTTGGCTTTGGGTTAGTGTTCAAATTGCTGATTTAATGTTGGGGTTTGAATCGAGCACATTTAGGGTTAGAGTTCTGGTTAGAATTCGTTAGGGTTAGGGTTAGTGTTAGGGGTAGCGGTAGGGTTAGAGTGCATTGAGGGGTAGGGGTAGGGGTATGGTTAAGATTATGGTCAGGGTTTGTGTGGGTAGAATCGAGGTTAAGGGTTAGGCTTAGGGTCAGGATTGCCTTTTGGGTTAGAATCGAGTGCATTTAGGGTTAGGGTTAGTGCTGAGATTGACGATTTAGTGTTAGGCTTAGAATCGAGAACATTTAGGGTTAGAGTTATGGTTAGAATTCGCTAGGGTTAGGGTTAGGGTTAGGGGTAGGGGTAGGGTTAGAGTGCATATAGAGGTAGGGATAGGAGTAGGGTTAGGATTAGTGTTAAGGTTTGTGTGGGTAGAATCGAGGTTTAGGTTTAAGCTTAGGGTCTGGATTGCATTTTGCATCAGAATCGAGTGTATTTGGGCTTTGGCTTAGTGTTCAAATTGAGGCATTTAGGGTTAGGGTTTGAATCGAGCACATTTAGGGTTAGAGTTATGTTTAGAATTTAGTGCCTTTTGGGTTAGGGTTAGGGTTCGTGTTAGGGTTAGGGTCAGGGTTAAAATGGAGAGCATTTAAGGGTAGTTCTAGGGGTAGAGTTAGGTTTAGCGTTCGCTTTCGTAGAATCGAGGTTTAGGCTTATGGTAATGCTTAGGGGTAGGGTTAGGGTTAGAATCAGGCGCATTTTTAGTGTTGTGGTTTTCGTCAGGGTATGGCTTAGAGTGGACTTAGTGGTAGGGCTATGAGTAGAGTTAGGATTAGGGTTAAGGTTTATGTTGGTAGAATCGAAGTTTAGGGTTAGGCTTAGGGTCAGGAATGGCTTTTGGGTTAGAGTCGAGTGCATTCAGGGTTAGGGATAGTGTTGAAATTGACGATTTAGTGTTTGGTTAGAATCGAGCACATTTAGGGTTAGAGTTATGGTTAGAATCCACTATATTTAAGCTTAGGGTTAGGGTTAGGGTTATTACGGTCAGGATTAGAATCGAGAGCATTTAAGGATAGTGTTAGGGTTAGAGTTAGGTTTAGGGTTAGTTTTCGTAGAATTGAGGATTAGGGTTAGGGATAGGGATAGAATCAAGCGCATTTTTAGTGTTAGGGGTTGGGTCAGGGTTAGAGTTAGAGTGCATATAGAGGTAGCGATAGGAGTAGGGTTGGAATTAGGGTTAGGGTTTGTGTTGGTCGAATCGAGGTTTAGGGTTAGGCTTAGGGTCAGGATTACCTTTTGGGTTAGAGTCGAGTGCATTTAGAGTTAGGCTTAGTGTTGAGATTGACGATTTAGTGTTAGGGTTATAATCGAGCACATTAGGGTTAGAGTTATGGTTAGAATCCAGTGCATTTAGGGTAGGAATAGGGATAGGGTTAGGTTTATGTTTAGGGTGAGGGTTACAATGGGGTGCATTTAAGGATAGTGTTAGGGTTAGAGTTAGGTATAGGGTTAGCTTTCGTAGATTCGAGGGTCAGTGTTAGGGTGAGGGTTAGGGTTAGGATTAGGGTTAGAGTCAGGAGCATTTTTAGCGTTAGGGTTGGGGTTAGGGTCAGGGTTTGAGTGCATTTAGGGGTAGGGGAGGAGTTGGGTTAGGATTAGGGTTAGGGTTTGTGTTGGTAGAATCGAGGTTTTGGGTTAGGTTTAGGGTCAGGACAGCATTTTGGGTCATAATTCAGAGCATTTGGGCTTAGGGTTAGTGTTGAATTTGATGATTTAGTTATAGCATTAGAATCAGGCACATTTAGGGATAGAGTTATGATTAGACTTCAGTGCATTTAGGGTTAGGGTTAGGGTTAGGGTCAGGGTTAGAATCGAGAGCATTAAGGATAGTGCTAGGGTTAGAGTTAGGTTTATGGTTAGCTTTTGTAGAATCGAGGGCTAGGATTTGGGTTAGGCTTAGGGTGAGGGTTAGGGTTAGAATCAAGCACAGTTTTAGGGTTAGCGTTAGGGTGAAGGTTAGGGTTAAAGTGCTTTTAGGGCTAGTGGTAGGGGTAGGGTTAGGATTAGGGTTAAGGTTTGTGTTGGTAGAATCGAGGTTTAGGTTTAGGCTTAGGGTCAGGATTGCATTTTGGATCAGAATCGAGTGTATTTTGGCTTTGGGTTAGTGTTCAAATTGACGATTTAGTGTTAGGGTTTGAATCGAGCACATTTAGGGTTAGAGCTATGGTTAGAATTCAGTGCATTTAGGGTTAGGGTTAAGGTTAGGGTTACGTTTAGGGTCAGCGTTAGAATCGAGAGCATTAAGGATAGTGCTAGAGTTAGAGTTAGGTTTAGGATTAAGTTTCGTAGAATTGAGGGTTAGGGTTAGCGTTAGGGTCAGGATTGCCTTTTGCGTTAGAATCGAGTGCATTTAGGGTTAGCATTAGTGTTGAGATTGACGATTTAGTGTTAGGGTTATAATCGAGCACATTAGGGTTAGAGTTATGGTTAGAATCCACTGCATTTAGGCTTAGGGTTAGGATTAGGGTTATTAGGGTCAGGATTAGAATCGAGAGCATTTAAGGATAGTGCTAGGGTTAGAGTTAGGTTTAGGGTTAGCTTTCGTAGAAGCGAGGGTTAGGCTTAGGGTTAGGCTTAGGGTGAGGGTTAGGGTTAAAGTGCTTTTAGGGCTACTGGTAGGGTTAGGTTTAGGATTAGGGTTAAGGTTTGTGTTGGTAGATTCGAGGTTTAGGTTTAGGCTTAGGGTCAGGATTGCATTTTGGATCAGAATCGAGCGTATTTAGGGTTTGGGTTAGTGTTCAAAATGATGATTTAATGTTGGGGTTTGAATCGAGCACATTTAGGGTTAGAGTTCTGGTTAGAATTCGTTAGGGTTAGGGTTAGTGTTCGGGGTAGTGGTAGGGTTAGAGTGCATTGAGGGGTAGGGGTAGGGGTATGGTTAAGATTATGGTTAGGGTTTGTGTGGGTAGAATCGAGGTTTAAGGTTAGGCTTAGGGTCAGGATTGCCTTTTGGGTTAGAATCGAGTGCATTTAGGGTTAGGGTTAGTGCTGAGATTGACGATTTAGTGTTAGGCTTAGAATCGAGAACATTTAGGGTTAGAGTTATGGTTAGAATTCGCTAGGGTTAGGGTTAGGGGTAGGGTTAGAGTGCATATAGAGGTAGGGATAGGAGTAGGGTTAGGATTAGTGTTAAGGTTTGTGTGGGTAGAATCGAGGTTTAGGTTTAAGCTTAGGGTCTGGATTGGATTTTGGATCAGAATCGAGTGTATTTGGGCTTTGGCTTAGTGTTCAAATTGACGATTTAGTGTTAGGGTTTGAATCGAGCACATTTAGGGTTAGAGTTATGGTTAGAATTCAGTGCCTTTAGGGTTAGGTTTAGGGTTCGTGTTAGGGTTAGGGTCAGGGTTAAAATGGAGAGCATTTAAGGGTAGTTCTAGGGGTAGAGTTAGGTTTAGCGTTCGCTTTCGTAGAATCGAAGGTTAGGCTTAAGGTTAGGCTTAAGGTTAGGGTTAGAGTTAGAACCAGGCGCATTTTTAGTGTTCTGGTTTTCGTTAGGGTATGGCTTAGAGTGCATTAGGGGTTGGGGTAGGAGTGGGGTTATTATTAGGGGTAAGGTTTGTGTTGGTAGCATCGAGGTTTAGGGCTAGGCTTAGGGTCAGAAATGGCTTTTGGGTTAGGATCCAGTGCATTTAGGCTTAGGGATGGTGTTGAAATTGACGATTTAGTGTTAGGGTTATAATCGAGCACATTAGGGTTAGAGTTATGGTTAGAATCCAGTGCATTTAGGGTTAGGATTAGGGATAGGGTTAGGTTTATGTTTAGGGTGAGGGTTAGAATCGGGTGCATTTAAGGATAGTGTTAGGGTTAGAGTTAGGTATAGGGTTAGCTTTCGTAGAATCGAGGGTCAGTGTTAGGGTGAGGGTTTGGGTTAGGATTAGGGTTAGAGTCAGGAGCATTTTTAGTGTTAGGGTTGGGGTTAGGGCCAGGGTTTGAGTGCATTTAGGGGTAGGGGAGGAATTGGGTTAAGATTAGGGTTAGGGTTTGTGTTGGTAGAATCGAGGTTTAGGGTTAGGCTTAGGGTCAGAAATGGCTTTTGGGTTAGGATCCAGTGCATTTAGGCTTAGGGATGGTGTTGAAATTGACGATTTAGTGTTAGGGTAAGAATCGAGCACATTTAGGGTTAGAGGTTTGATTAGAATTCCTTAGGGTTAGGGTTAGTGTTAGGAGTAGGGGTAGGGTTAGAGTGCATTGAGGGGAAAGGGTAGGGGTAGAATTAGAATTAGGGTTAGGGTGTGTGTGGATAGAATCGACGTTTAGGGTTGGGCTTAGGATCAGGATTGCCTTTTGGGTTAGAATCGAGTGCATTTGGGTTAGGTTTAGTGTTGAGATTGACGACTTAGTGTTAGGCTTAGAATTGAGAACATTTAGGGTTAGAGATTTGGTTAGAATTCGCTAGGGTTAGGGTTAGGGTTAGGGGTAGGGGTGGGGTTAGAGTGCATATAGAGGTAGGGATAGGAGTAGGGTTAGGATTAGGGTTAAGGTTTGTGTGGGTAGAATCGAGGTTTAGGTTTAAGCTTAGGGTCAGGATTGCATTTTGGATCAGAATCGAGTGTATTTGGGCTTTGGCTTAGTGTTCAAATTGAGGCATTTAGGGTTAGGGTTTGAATCGAGCACATTTAGGGTGAGAGTTATGTTTAGAATTTAGTGCCTTTAGGGTTAGGGTTAGGGTTAGGGTTAGGGTTAGGGTCAGGGTTAAAATCGAGAGCATTTAAGGATAGTGCTAGAGTTAGAGTTAGGTTTAGCGTTCGCTTTCGTAGAATCGAGGTTTAGGCTTATGATAAGGCTTAGGGGTAGGGTTAGGGTTAGAATCAGGCGCATTTTTAGTGTTGTCGTTTTCGTCAGGGTATGTCTCAGAGTGTACTTAGTGGTAGGGCTATGAGTAGAGTTAGGATTAGGGATAAGGTTTGTGTTGGTAGAATCGAAGTTTAGGGTTAGGCTTAGGGTCAGGAATGGCTTTTGGGTTAGAGTCGAGTGCATTCAGAGTTAGGGATAGTGTTGAAATTGACGATTTAGTGTTTGGTTAGAATCGAGCACATTTAGGGTTAGAGTTATGGTTAGAATCCACTATATTTAAGCTTAGGGTTAGGGTTAGGGTTATTAGGGTCAGGATTAGAATCGAGAGCATTTAAGGATAGTGTTAGCGTTAGAGTTAGGTTTAGGGTTAGGTTTCGTAGAATTGAGGGTTAGGGTTAGGCTTAGGGATAGAATCAAGCGCATTTTTAGTGTTAGGGGTTGGGTCAGGGTTAGAGTTAGTGTGCATATAGAGGTAGGGAGAGGAGTAGGGTTGGGATTAGGGTTAGGGTTTGTGTTGGTAGAATCGAGGTTTAGGGTTAGGCTTAGGGCCAGGATTGCCTTTTGGGAGAGAGTCGAGAACATTTAGGGTTAGGCTTAGTGTTGAGATTGACGATTTAGTGTTATGGTTATAATCGAGCACATTAGGGTTAGAGTTATGGTTAGAATCCAGTGCATTTAGGGTTAGGATTAGGGATAGGGTTAGGTTTATGTTTAGGGTGAGGGTTAGAATCGGGTGCATTTAAGGATAGTGTTAGGGTTAGAGTTAGGTATAGGGATAGCTTTCGTAGAATCTAGGGTCAGTGTTAGGGTGAGTTTTAGAGTTAGGATTAGGGTTAGAGTCAGGAGCATTTTTAGCGTTAGGGTTGGGTTAGGGCCAGGGTTTGAGTGCATTTAGGGGTAGGGGAGGAGTTGGGTTAGGATTAGGGTTAGGGTTTCTGTTTGTAGAATCGAGGGTTTGGGTTAGGCTTAGGGTCAGGAGAGCATTTTCGGTCATAATTCAGAGCATTTGGGCTTAGGGTTAGTGTTGAAATTGATGATTTAGTTATAGCATTAGAATCAGGCACATTTAGGGATAGAGTTATGATTAGAATTCAGTGCATTTAGGATTAGGGTTAGGGTTAAGGTTAGGTTTAGGGTCAGGGTTAGAATCGAGAGCATTAAGGATAGTGCTAGGGTTAGAGTTAGGTTTATGGTTAGCTTTTGTAGAATCGAGGGCTAGGATTTGGGTTAGGCTTAGGGTGAGGGTTAGGGTTAGAATCAAGCACAGTTTTAGTGTTAGCGTTAGGGTGAAGGTTAGGGTTAAAGTGCTTTTAGGGCTAGTGGTAGGGGTAGGGTTAGGATTAGGGTTAAGGTTTGTGTTGGTAGAATCGAGGTTTAGGTTTAGGCTTAGGGTCAGGATTGCATTTTGGATCAGAATCGAGTGTATTTTGGCTTTGGGTTAGTGTTCAAATTGATGATTTAATGTTGGGGTTTGAATCGAGCACATTTAGGGTTAGAGTTCTGGTTAGAATTCGTTAGGGTTAGGGTTAGTGTTAGGGGTAGCGGTAGGGTTAGAGTGCATTGAGGGGTAGGGGTAGGGGTATGGTTAAGATTATGGTCAGGGTTTGTGTGGGTAGAATCGAGGTTAAGGGTTAGGCTTAGGGTCAGGATTGCCTTTTGGGTTAGAATCGAGTGCATTTAGGGTTAGGGTTAGTGCTGAGATTGACGATTTAGTGTTAGGCTTAGAATCGAGAACATTTAGGGTTAGAGTTATGGTTAGAATTCGCTAGGGTTAGGGTTAGGGTTAGGGGTAGGGGTAGGGTTAGAGTGCATATAGAGGTAGGGATAGGAGTAGGGTTAGGATTAGGGTTAAGGTTTGTGTGGGTAGAATCGAGGTTTAGGTTTAAGCTTAGGGTCTGGATTGCATTTTGCATCAGAATCGAGTGTATTTGGGCTTTGGCTTAGTGTTCAAATTGAGGCATTTAGGGTTAGGGTTTGAATCGAGCACATTTAGGGTTAGAGTTATGTTTAGAATTTAGTGCCTTTTGGGTTAGGGTTAGGGTTCGTGTTAGGGTTAGGGTCAGGGTTAAAATCGAGAGCATTTAAGGGTAGTTCTAGGGGTAGAGTTAGGTTTAGCGTTCGCTTTCGTAGAATCGAGGTTTAGGCTTATGGTAATGCTTAGGGGTAGGGTTAGGGTTAGAATCAGGCGCATTTTTAGTGTTGTGGTTTTCGTCAGGGTATGGCTTAGAGTGGACTTAGTGGTAGGGCTATGAGTAGAGTTAGGATTAGGGTTAAGGTTTATGTTGGTAGAATCGAAGTTTAGGGTTAGGCTTAGGGTCAGGAATGGCTTTTGGGTTAGAGTCGAGTGCATTCAGGGTTAGGGATAGTGTTGAAATTGACGATTTAGTGTTTGGTTAGAATCGAGCACATTTAGGGTTAGAGTTATGGTTAGAATCCACTATATTTAAGCTTAGGGTTAGGGTTAGGGTTATTACGGTCAGGATTAGAATCGAGAGCATTTAAGGATAGTGTTAGGGTTAGAGTTAGGTTTAGGGTTAGTTTTCGTAGAATTGAGGATTAGGGTTAGGGATAGGGATAGAATCAAGCGCATTTTTAGTGTTAGGGGTTGGGTCAGGGTTAGAGTTAGAGTGCATATAGAGGTAGCGATAGGAGTAGGGTTGGAATTAGGGTTAGGGTTTGTGTTGGTCGAATCGAGGTTTAGGGTTAGGCTTAGGGTCAGGATTGCCTTTTGGGTTAGAGTCGAGTGCATTTAGGGTTAGGCTTAGTGTTGAGATTGACGATTTAGTGTTAGGGTTATAATCGAGCACATTAGGGTTAGAGTTATGGTTAGAATCCAGTGCATTTAGGGTAGGAATAGGGATAGGGTTAGGTTTATGTTTAGGGTGAGGGTTACAATGGGGTGCATTTAAGGATAGTGTTAGGGTTAGAGTTAGGTATAGGGTTAGCTTTCGTAGATTCGAGGGTCAGTGTTAGGGTGAGGGTTAGGGTTAGGATTAGGGTTAGAGTCAGGAGCATTTTTAGCGTTAGGGTTGGGGTTAGGGTCAGGGTTTGAGTGCATTTAGGGGTAGGGGAGGAGTTGGGTTAGGATTAGGGTTAGGGTTTGTGTTGGTAGAATCGAGGTTTTGGGTTAGGCTTAGGGTCAGGACAGCATTTTGGGTCATAATTCAGAGCATTTGGGCTTAGGGTTAGTGTTGAATTTGATGATTTAGTTATAGCATTAGAATCAGGCACATTTAGGGATAGAGTTATGATTAGACTTCAGTGCATTTAGGGTTAGGGTTAGGGTTAGGGTCAGGGTTAGAATCGAGAGCATTAAGGATAGTGCGAGGGTTAGAGTTAGGTTTATGGTTAGCTTTTGTAGAATCGAGGGCTAGGATTTGGGTTAGGCTTAGGGTGAGGGTTAGGGTTAGAATCAAGCACAGTTTTAGGGTTAGCGTTAGGGTGAAGGTTAGGGTTAAAGTGCTTTTAGGGCTAGTGGTAGGGGTAGGGTTAGGATTAGGGTTAAGGTTTGTGTTGGTAGAATCGAGGTTTAGGTTTAGGCTTAGGGTCAGGATTGCATTTTGGATCAGAATCGAGTGTATTTTGGCTTTGGGTTAGTGTTCAAATTGACGATTTAGTGTTAGGGTTTGAATCGAGCACATTTAGGGTTAGAGCTATGGTTAGAATTCAGTGCATTTAGGGTTAGGGTTAAGGTTAGGGTTACGTTTAGGGTCAGCGTTAGAATCGAGAGCATTAAGGATAGTGCTAGAGTTAGAGTTAGGTTTAGGATTAAGTTTCGTAGAATTGAGGGTTAGGGTTAGCGTTAGCGTCAGGATTGCCTTTTGCGTTAGAATCGAGTGCATTTAGGGTTAGCATTAGTGTTGAGATTGACGATTTAGTGTTAGGGTTATAATCGAGCACATTAGGGTTAGAGTTATGGTTAGAATCCACTGCATTTAGGCTTAGGGTTAGGATTAGGGTTATTAGGGTCAGGATTAGAATCGAGAGCATTTAAGGATAGTGCTAGGGTTAGAGTTAGGTTTAGGGTTAGCTTTCGTAGAAGCGAGGGTTAGGCTTAGGGTTAGGCTTAGGGTGAGGGTTAGGGTTAAAGTGCTTTTAGGGCTACTGGTAGGGTTAGGTTTAGGATTAGGGTTAAGGTTTGTGTTGGTAGATTCGAGGTTTAGGTTTAGGCTTAGGGTCAGGATTGCATTTTGGATCAGAATCGAGCGTATTTAGGGTTTGGGTTAGTGTTCAAAATGATGATTTAATGTTGGGGTTTGAATCGAGCACATTTAGGGTTAGAGTTCTGGTTAGAATTCGTTAGGGTTAGGGTTAGTGTTCGGGGTAGTGGTAGGGTTAGAGTGCATTGAGGGGTAGGGGTAGGGGTATGGTTAAGATTATGGTTAGGGTTTGTGTGGGTAGAATCGAGGTTTAGGGTTAGGCTTAGGGTCAGGATTGCCTTTTGGGTTAGAATCGAGTGCATTTAGGGTTAGGGTTAGTGCTGAGATTGACGATTTAGTGTTAGGCTTAGAATCGAGAACATTTAGGGTTAGAGTTATGGTTAGAATTCGCTAGGGTTAGGGTTAGGGGTAGGGTTAGAGTGCATATAGAGGTAGGGATAGGAGTAGGGTTAGGATTAGTGTTAAGGTTTGTGTGGGTAGAATCGAGGTTTAGGTTTAAGCTTAGAGTCTGGATTGCATTTTGCATCAGAATCGAGTGTATTTGGTCTTTGGCTTAGTGTTCAAATTGAGGCATTTAGGGTTAGGGTTTGAATCGAGCACATTTAGGGTTAGAGTTATGTTTAGAATTTAGTGCCTTTTGGGTTAGGGTTAGGGTTCGTGTTAGGGTTAGGGTCAGGGTTAAAATCGAGAGCATTTAAGGGTAGTTCTAGGGGTAGAGTTAGGTTTAGCGTTCGCTTTCGTAGAATCGAGGTTTAGGCTTATGGTAAGGCTTAGGGTTAGGGTTAGGGTTAGAATCAGGCGCATTTTTAGTGTTGTGGTTTTCGTCAGGGCATGGCTTAGAGTGTACTTAGTGGTAGGGCTATGAGTAGAGTTAGGATTAGGGTTAAGGTTTGTGGTGGTAGAATCGAGGTTTAGGGTTAGGCTTAGGGTCAGGAATGGCTTTTGGGTTAGAGTCGAGTGCATTCAGGGTTAGGGATAGTGTTGAAATTGACGATTTAGTGTTTGGTTAGAATCGAGCACATTTAGGGTTAGAGTTATGGTTAGAATCCACTATATTTAAGCTTAGGGTTAGGGTTAGGGTTATTAGGGTCAGGATTAGAATCGAGAGCATTTAAGGATAGTGTTAGGGTTAGAGTTAGGTTTAGGGTTAGCTTTCGTAGAAGCGAGGGTTAGGCTTAGGGTTAGGCTTAGGGTGAGGGTTAGGGTTAAAGTGCTTTTAGGGCTACTGGTAGGGTTAGGTTTAGGATTAGGGTTAAGGTTTGTGTTGGTAGATTCGAGGTTTAGGTTTAGGCTTAGGGTCAGGATTGCTTTTTGGATCAGAATCGAGCGTATTTAGGGTTTGGGTTAGTGTTCAAAATGATGATTTAATGTTGGGGTTTGAATCGAGCACATTTAGGGTTAGAGTTCTGGTTAGAATTCGTTAGGGTTAGGGTTAGTGTTCGGGGTAGTGGTAGGGTTAGAGTGCATTGAGGGGTAGGGGTAGGGGTATGGTTAAGATTATGGTTAGGGTTTGTGTGGGTAGAATCGAGGTTTAAGGTTAGGCTTAGGGTCAGGATTGCCTTTTGGGTTAGAATCGAGTGCATTTAGGGTTAGGGTTAGTGCTGAGATTGACGATTTAGTGTTAGGCTTAGAATCGAGAACATTTAGGGTTAGAGTTATGGTTAGAATTCGCTAGGGTTAGGGTTAGGGGTAGGGTTAGAGTGCATATAGAGGTAGGGATAGGAGTAGGGTTAGGATTAGTGTTAAGGTTTGTGTGGGTAGAATCGAGGTTTAGGTTTAAGCTTAGGGTCTGGATTGGATTTTGGATCAGAATCGAGTGTATTTGGGCTTTGGCTTAGTGTTCAAATTGACGATTTAGTGTTAGGGTTTGAATCGAGCACATTTAGGGTTAGAGTTATGGTTAGAATTCAGTGCCTTTAGGGTTAGGTTTAGGGTTCGTGTTAGGGTTAGGGTCAGGGTTAAAATGGAGAGCATTTAAGGGTAGTTCTAGGGGTAGAGTTAGGTTTAGCGTTCGCTTTCGTAGAATCGAAGGTTAGGCTTAAGGTTAGGCTTAAGGTTAGGGTTAGAGTTAGAACCAGGCGCATTTTTAGTGTTCTGGTTTTCGTTAGGGTATGGCTTAGAGTGCATTAGGGGTTGGGGTAGGAGTGGGGTTATTATTAGGGGTAAGGTTTGTGTTGGTAGCATCGAGGTTTAGGGCTAGGCTTAGGGTCAGAAATGGCTTTTGGGTTAGGATCCAGTGCATTTAGGCTTAGGGATGGTGTTGAAATTGACGATTTAGTGTTAGGGTTATAATCGAGCACATTAGGGTTAGATTTATGGTTAGAATCCAGTGCATTTAGGGTTAGGATTAGGGATAGGGTTAGGTTTATGTTTAGGGTGAGGGTTAGAATCGGGTGCATTTAAGGATAGTGTTAGGGTTAGAGTTAGGTATAGGGTTAGCTTTCGTAGAATCGAGGGTCAGTGTTAGGGTGAGGGTTTGGGTTAGGATTAGGGTTAGAGTCAGAAGCATTTTTAGTGTTAGGGTTGGGGTTAGGGCCAGGGTTTGAGTGCATTTAGGGGTAGGGGAGGAATTGGGTTAGGATTAGGGTTAGGGTTTGTGTTGGTAGAATCGAGGTTTAGGGTTAGGCTTAGGGTCAGAAATGGCTTTTGGGTTAGGATCCAGTGCATTTAGGCTTAGGGATGGTGTTGAAATTGACGATTTAGTGTTAGGGTAAGAATCGAGCACATTTAGGGTTAGAGGTTTGATTAGAATTCCTTAGGGTTAGGGTTAGTGTTAGGAGTAGGGGTAGGGTTAGAGTGCATTGAGGGGAAAGGGTAGGGGTAGAATTAGAATTAGGGTTAGGGTGTGTGTGGATAGAATCGACGTTTAGGGTTGGGCTTAGGATCAGGATTGCCTTTTGGGTTAGAATCGAGTGCATTTGGGTTAGGTTTAGTGTTGAGATTGACGACTTAGTGTTAGGCTTAGAATTGAGAACATTTAGGGTTAGAGATTTGGTTAGAATTCGCTAGGGTTAGGGTTAGGGTTAGGGGTAGGGGTGGGGTTAGAGTGCATATAGAGGTAGGGATAGGAGTAGGGTTAGGATTAGGGTTAAGGTTTGTGTGGGTAGAATCGAGGTTTAGGTTTAAGCTTAGGGTCAGGATTGCATTTTGCATCAGAATCGAGTGTATTTGGGCTTTGGCTTAGTGTTCAAATTGAGGCATTTAGGGTTAGGGTTTGAATCGAGCACATTTAGGGTTAGAGTTATGTTTAGAATTTAGTGCCTTTTGGGTTAGGGTTAGGGTTCGTGTTAGGGTTAGGGTCAGGGTTAAAATCGAGAGCATTTAAGGGTAGTTCTAGGGGTAGAGTTAGGTTTAGCGTTCGCTTTCGTAGAATCGAGGTTTAGGCTTATGGTAATGCTTAGGGGTAGGGTTAGGGTTAGAATCAGGCGCATTTTTAGTGTTGTGGTTTTCGTCAGGGTATGGCTTAGAGTGGACTTAGTGGTAGGGCTATGAGTAGAGTTAGGATTAGGGTTAAGGTTTATGTTGGTAGAATCGAAGTTTAGGGTTAGGCTTAGGGTCAGGAATGGCTTTTGGGTTAGAGTCGAGTGCATTCAGGGTTAGGGATAGTGTTGAAATTGACGATTTAGTGTTTGGTTAGAATCGAGCACATTTAGGGTTAGAGTTATGGTTAGAATCCACTATATTTAAGCTTAGGGTTAGGGTTAGGGTTATTACGGTCAGGATTAGAATCGAGAGCATTTAAGGATAGTGTTAGGGTTAGAGTTAGGTTTAGGGTTAGTTTTCGTAGAATTGAGGATTAGGGTTAGGGATAGGGATAGAATCAAGCGCATTTTTAGTGTTAGGGGTTGGGTCAGGGTTAGAGTTAGAGTGCATATAGAGGTAGCGATAGGAGTAGGGTTGGAATTAGGGTTAGGGTTTGTGTTGGTCGAATCGAGGTTTAGGGTTAGGCTTAGGGTCAGGATTGCCTTTTGGGTTAGAGTCGAGTGCATTTAGGGTTAGGCTTAGTGTTGAGATTGACGATTTAGTGTTAGGGTTATAATCGAGCACATTAGGGTTAGAGTTATGGTTAGAATCCAGTGCATTTAGGGTAGGAATAGGGATAGGGTTAGGTTTATGTTTAGGGTGAGGGTTACAATGGGGTGCATTTAAGGATAGTGTTAGGGTTAGAGTTAGGTATAGGGTTAGCTTTCGTAGATTCGAGGGTCAGTGTTAGGGTGAGGGTTAGGGTTAGGATTAGGGTTAGAGTCAGGAGCATTTTTAGCGTTAGGGTTGGGGTTAGGGTCAGGGTTTGAGTGCATTTAGGGGTAGGGGAGGAGTTGGGTTAGGATTAGGGTTAGGGTTTGTGTTGGTAGAATCGAGGTTTTGGGTTAGGCTTAGGGTCAGGACAGCATTTTGGGTCATAATTCAGAGCATTTGGGCTTAGGGTTAGTGTTGAATTTGATGATTTAGTTATAGCATTAGAATCAGGCACATTTAGGGATAGAGTTATGATTAGACTTCAGTGCATTTAGGGTTAGGGTTAGGGTTAGGGTCAGGGTTAGAATCGAGAGCATTAAGGATAGTGCGAGGGTTAGAGTTAGGTTTATGGTTAGCTTTTGTAGAATCGAGGGCTAGGATTTGGGTTAGGCTTAGGGTGAGGGTTAGGGTTAGAATCAAGCACAGTTTTAGGGTTAGCGTTAGGGTGAAGGTTAGGGTTAAAGTGCTTTTAGGGCTAGTGGTAGGGGTAGGGTTAGGATTAGGGTTAAGGTTTGTGTTGGTAGAATCGAGGTTTAGGTTTAGGCTTAGGGTCAGGATTGCATTTTGGATCAGAATCGAGTGTATTTTGGCTTTGGGTTAGTGTTCAAATTGACGATTTAGTGTTAGGGTTTGAATCGAGCACATTTAGGGTTAGAGCTATGGTTAGAATTCAGTGCATTTAGGGTTAGGGTTAAGGTTAGGGTTACGTTTAGGGTCAGCGTTAGAATCGAGAGCATTAAGGATAGTGCTAGAGTTAGAGTTAGGTTTAGGATTAAGTTTCGTAGAATTGAGGGTTAGGGTTAGCGTTAGCGTCAGGATTGCCTTTTGCGTTAGAATCGAGTGCATTTAGGGTTAGCATTAGTGTTGAGATTGACGATTTAGTGTTAGGGTTATAATCGAGCACATTAGGGTTAGAGTTATGGTTAGAATCCACTGCATTTAGGCTTAGGGTTAGGATTAGGGTTATTAGGGTCAGGATTAGAATCGAGAGCATTTAAGGATAGTGCTAGGGTTAGAGTTAGGTTTAGGGTTAGCTTTCGTAGAAGCGAGGGTTAGGCTTAGGGTTAGGCTTAGGGTGAGGGTTAGGGTTAAAGTGCTTTTAGGGCTACTGGTAGGGTTAGGTTTAGGATTAGGGTTAAGGTTTGTGTTGGTAGATTCGAGGTTTAGGTTTAGGCTTAGGGTCAGGATTGCATTTTGGATCAGAATCGAGCGTATTTAGGGTTTGGGTTAGTGTTCAAAATGATGATTTAATGTTGGGGTTTGAATCGAGCACATTTAGGGTTAGAGTTCTGGTTAGAATTCGTTAGGGTTAGGGTTAGTGTTCGGGGTAGTGGTAGGGTTAGAGTGCATTGAGGGGTAGGGGTAGGGGTATGGTTAAGATTATGGTTAGGGTTTGTGTGGGTAGAATCGAGGTTTAAGGTTAGGCTTAGGGTCAGGATTGCCTTTTGGGTTAGAATCGAGTGCATTTAGGGTTAGGGTTAGTGCTGAGATTGACGATTTAGTGTTAGGCTTAGAATCGAGAACATTTAGGGTTAGAGTTATGGTTAGAATTCGCTAGGGTTAGGGTTAGGGGTAGGGTTAGAGTGCATATAGAGGTAGGGATAGGAGTAGGGTTAGGATTAGTGTTAAGGTTTGTGTGGGTAGAATCGAGGTTTAGGTTTAAGCTTAGGGTCTGGATTGGATTTTGGATCAGAATCGAGTGTATTTGGGCTTTGGCTTAGTGTTCAAATTGACGATTTAGTGTTAGGGTTTGAATCGAGCACATTTAGGGTTAGAGTTATGGTTAGAATTCAGTGCCTTTAGGGTTAGGTTTAGGGTTCGTGTTAGGGTTAGGGTCAGGGTTAAAATGGAGAGCATTTAAGGGTAGTTCTAGGGGTAGAGTTAGGTTTAGCGTTCGCTTTCGTAGAATCGAAGGTTAGGCTTAAGGTTAGGCTTAAGGTTAGGGTTAGAGTTAGAACCAGGCGCATTTTTAGTGTTCTGGTTTTCGTTAGGGTATGGCTTAGAGTGCATTAGGGGTTGGGGTAGGAGTGGGGTTATTATTAGGGGTAAGGTTTGTGTTGGTAGCATCGAGGTTTAGGGCTAGGCTTAGGGTCAGAAATGGCTTTTGGGTTAGGATCCAGTGCATTTAGGCTTAGGGATGGTGTTGAAATTGACGATTTAGTGTTAGGGTTATAATCGAGCACATTAGGGTTAGAGTTATGGTTAGAATCCAGTGCATTTAGGGTTAGGATTAGGGATAGGGTTAGGTTTATGTTTAGGGTGAGGGTTAGAATCGGGTGCATTTAAGGATAGTGTTAGGGTTAGAGTTAGGTATAGGGTTAGCTTTCGTAGAATCGAGGGTCAGTGTTAGGGTGAGGGTTTGGGTTAGGATTAGGGTTAGAGTCAGAAGCATTTTTAGTGTTAGGGTTGGGGTTAGGGCCAGGGTTTGAGTGCATTTAGGGGTAGGGGAGGAATTGGGTTAGGATTAGGGTTAGGGTTTGTGTTGGTAGAATCGAGGTTTAGGGTTAGGCTTAGGGTCAGAAATGGCTTTTGGGTTAGGATCCAGTGCATTTAGGCTTAGGGATGGTGTTGAAATTGACGATTTAGTGTTAGGGTAAGAATCGAGCACATTTAGGGTTAGAGGTTTGATTAGAATTCCTTAGGGTTAGGGTTAGTGTTAGGAGTAGGGGTAGGGTTAGAGTGCATTGAGGGGAAAGGGTAGGGGTAGAATTAGAATTAGGGTTAGGGTGTGTGTGGATAGAATCGACGTTTAGGGTTGGGCTTAGGATCAGGATTGCCTTTTGGGTTAGAATCGAGTGCATTTGGGTTAGGTTTAGTGTTGAGATTGACGACTTAGTGTTAGGCTTAGAATTGAGAACATTTAGGGTTAGAGATTTGGTTAGAATTCGCTAGGGTTAGGGTTAGGGTTAGGGGTAGGGGTGGGGTTAGAGTGCATATAGAGGTAGGGATAGGAGTAGGGTTAGGATTAGGGTTAAGGTTTGTGTGGGTAGAATCGAGGTTTAGGTTTAAGCTTAGGGTCAGGATTGCATTTTGCATCAGAATCGAGTGTATTTGGGCTTTGGCTTAGTGTTCAAATTGAGGCATTTAGGGTTAGGGTTTGAATCGAGCACATTTAGGGTTAGAGTTATGTTTAGAATTTAGTGCCTTTTGGGTTAGGGTTAGGGTTCGTGTTAGGGTTAGGGTCAGGGTTAAAATCGAGAGCATTTAAGGGTAGTTCTAGGGGTAGAGTTAGGTTTAGCGTTCGCTTTCGTAGAATCGAGGTTTAGGCTTATGGTAATGCTTAGGGGTAGGGTTAGGGTTAGAATCAGGCGCATTTTTAGTGTTGTGGTTTTCGTCAGGGTATGGCTTAGAGTGGACTTAGTGGTAGGGCTATGAGTAGAGTTAGGATTAGGGTTAAGGTTTATGTTGGTAGAATCGAAGTTTAGGGTTAGGCTTAGGGTCAGGAATGGCTTTTGGGTTAGAGTCGAGTGCATTCAGGGTTAGGGATAGTGTTGAAATTGACGATTTAGTGTTTGGTTAGAATCGAGCACATTTAGGGTTAGAGTTATGGTTAGAATCCACTATATTTAAGCTTAGGGTTAGGGTTAGGGTTATTACGGTCAGGATTAGAATCGAGAGCATTTAAGGATAGTGTTAGGGTTAGAGTTAGGTTTAGGGTTAGTTTTCGTAGAATTGAGGATTAGGGTTAGGGATAGGGATAGAATCAAGCGCATTTTTAGTGTTAGGGGTTGGGTCAGGGTTAGAGTTAGAGTGCATATAGAGGTAGCGATAGGAGTAGGGTTGGAATTAGGGTTAGGGTTTGTGTTGGTCGAATCGAGGTTTAGGGTTAGGCTTAGGGTCAGGATTGCCTTTTGGGTTAGAGTCGAGTGCATTTAGGGTTAGGCTTAGTGTTGAGATTGACGATTTAGTGTTAGGGTTATAATCGAGCACATTAGGGTTAGAGTTATGGTTAGAATCCAGTGCATTTAGGGTAGGAATAGGGATAGGGTTAGGTTTATGTTTAGGGTGAGGGTTACAATGGGGTGCATTTAAGGATAGTGTTAGGGTTAGAGTTAGGTATAGGGTTAGCTTTCGTAGATTCGAGGGTCAGTGTTAGGGTGAGGGTTAGGGTTAGGATTAGGGTTAGAGTCAGGAGCATTTTTAGCGTTAGGGTTGGGGTTAGGGTCAGGGTTTGAGTGCATTTAGGGGTAGGGGAGGAGTTGGGTTAGGATTAGGGTTAGGGTTTGTGTTGGTAGAATCGAGGTTTTGGGTTAGGCTTAGGGTCAGGACAGCATTTTGGGTCATAATTCAGAGCATTTGGGCTTAGGGTTAGTGTTGAATTTGATGATTTAGTTATAGCATTAGAATCAGGCACATTTAGGGATAGAGTTATGATTAGACTTCAGTGCATTTAGGGTTAGGGTTAGGGTTAGGGTCAGGGTTAGAATCGAGAGCATTAAGGATAGTGCGAGGGTTAGAGTTAGGTTTATGGTTAGCTTTTGTAGAATCGAGGGCTAGGATTTGGGTTAGGCTTAGGGTGAGGGTTAGGGTTAGAATCAAGCACAGTTTTAGGGTTAGCGTTAGGGTGAAGGTTAGGGTTAAAGTGCTTTTAGGGCTAGTGGTAGGGGTAGGGTTAGGATTAGGGTTAAGGTTTGTGTTGGTAGAATCGAGGTTTAGGTTTAGGCTTAGGGTCAGGATTGCATTTTGGATCAGAATCGAGTGTATTTTGGCTTTGGGTTAGTGTTCAAATTGACGATTTAGTGTTAGGGTTTGAATCGAGCACATTTAGGGTTAGAGCTATGGTTAGAATTCAGTGCATTTAGGGTTAGGGTTAAGGTTAGGGTTACGTTTAGGGTCAGCGTTAGAATCGAGAGCATTAAGGATAGTGCTAGAGTTAGAGTTAGGTTTAGGATTAAGTTTCGTAGAATTGAGGGTTAGGGTTAGCGTTAGGGTCAGGATTGCCTTTTGCGTTAGAATCGAGTGCATTTAGGGTTAGCATTAGTGTTGAGATTGACGATTTAGTGTTAGGGTTATAATCGAGCACATTAGGGTTAGAGTTATGGTTAGAATCCACTGCATTTAGGCTTAGGGTTAGGATTAGGGTTATTAGGGTCAGGATTAGAATCGAGAGCATTTAAGGATAGTGCTAGGGTTAGAGTTAGGTTTAGGGTTAGCTTTCGTAGAAGCGAGGGTTAGGCTTAGGGTTAGGCTTAGGGTGAGGGTTAGGGTTAAAGTGCTTTTAGGGCTACTGGTAGGGTTAGGTTTAGGATTAGGGTTAAGGTTTGTGTTGGTAGATTCGAGGTTTAGGTTTAGGCTTAGGGTCAGGATTGCATTTTGGATCAGAATCGAGCGTATTTAGGGTTTGGGTTAGTGTTCAAAATGATGATTTAATGTTGGGGTTTGAATCGAGCACATTTAGGGTTAGAGTTCTGGTTAGAATTCGTTAGGGTTAGGGTTAGTGTTCGGGGTAGTGGTAGGGTTAGAGTGCATTGAGGGGTAGGGGTAGGGGTATGGTTAAGATTATGGTTAGGGTTTGTGTGGGTAGAATCGAGGTTTAGGGTTAGGCTTAGGGTCAGGATTGCCTTTTGGGTTAGAATCGAGTGCATTTAGGGTTAGGGTTAGTGCTGAGATTGACGATTTAGTGTTAGGCTTAGAATCGAGAACATTTAGGGTTAGAGTTATGGTTAGAATTCGCTAGGGTTAGGGTTAGGGGTAGGGTTAGAGTGCATATAGAGGTAGGGATAGGAGTAGGGTTAGGATTAGTGTTAAGGTTTGTGTGGGTAGAATCGAGGTTTAGGTTTAAGCTTAGAGTCTGGATTGCATTTTGCATCAGAATCGAGTGTATTTGGTCTTTGGCTTAGTGTTCAAATTGAGGCATTTAGGGTTAGGGTTTGAATCGAGCACATTTAGGGTTAGAGTTATGTTTAGAATTTAGTGCCTTTTGGGTTAGGGTTAGGGTTCGTGTTAGGGTTAGGGTCAGGGTTAAAATCGAGAGCATTTAAGGGTAGTTCTAGGGGTAGAGTTAGGTTTAGCGTTCGCTTTCGTAGAATCGAGGTTTAGGCTTATGGTAAGGCTTAGGGTTAGGGTTAGGGTTAGAATCAGGCGCATTTTTAGTGTTGTGGTTTTCGTCAGGGCATGGCTTAGAGTGTACTTAGTGGTAGGGCTATGAGTAGAGTTAGGATTAGGGTTAAGGTTTGTGGTGGTAGAATCGAGGTTTAGGGTTAGGCTTAGGGTCAGGAATGGCTTTTGGGTTAGAGTCGAGTGCATTCAGGGTTAGGGATAGTGTTGAAATTGACGATTTAGTGTTTGGTTAGAATCGAGCACATTTAGGGTTAGAGTTATGGTTAGAATCCACTATATTTAAGCTTAGGGTTAGGGTTAGGGTTATTAGGGTCAGGATTAGAATCGAGAGCATTTAAGGATAGTGTTAGGGTTAGAGTTAGGTTTAGGGTTAGCTTTCGTAGAAGCGAGGGTTAGGCTTAGGGTTAGGCTTAGGGTGAGGGTTAGGGTTAAAGTGCTTTTAGGGCTACTGGTAGGGTTAGGTTTAGGATTAGGGTTAAGGTTTGTGTTGGTAGATTCGAGGTTTAGGTTTAGGCTTAGGGTCAGGATTGCTTTTTGGATCAGAATCGAGTGTATTTAGGGTTTGGGTTAGTGTTCAAAATGATGATTTAATGTTGGGGTTTGAATCGAGCACATTTAGGGTTAGAGTTCTGGTTAGAATTCGTTAGGGTTAGGGTTAGTGTTCGGGGTAGTGGTAGGGTTAGAGTGCATTGAGGGGTAGGGGTAGGGGTATGGTTAAGATTATGGTTAGGGTTTGTGTGGGTAGAATCGAGGTTTAAGGTTAGGCTTAGGGTCAGGATTGCCTTTTGGGTTAGAATCGAGTGCATTTAGGGTTAGGGTTAGTGCTGAGATTGACGATTTAGTGTTAGGCTTAGAATCGAGAACATTTAGGGTTAGAGTTATGGTTAGAATTCGCTAGGGTTAGGGTTAGGGGTAGGGTTAGAGTGCATATAGAGGTAGGGATAGGAGTAGGGTTAGGATTAGTGTTAAGGTTTGTGTGGGTAGAATCGAGGTTTAGGTTTAAGCTTAGGGTCTGGATTGGATTTTGGATCAGAATCGAGTGTATTTGGGCTTTGGCTTAGTGTTCAAATTGACGATTTAGTGTTAGGGTTTGAATCGAGCACATTTAGGGTTAGAGTTATGGTTAGAATTCAGTGCCTTTAGGGTTAGGTTTAGGGTTCGTGTTAGGGTTAGGGTCAGGGTTAAAATGGAAAGCATTTAAGGGTAGTTCTAGGGGTAGAGTTAGGTTTAGCGTTCGCTTTCGTAGAATCGAAGGTTAGGCTTAAGGTTAGGCTTAAGGTTAGGGTTAGAGTTAGAACCAGGCGCATTTTTAGTGTTCTGGTTTTCGTTAGGGTATGGCTTAGAGTGCATTAGGGGTTGGGGTAGGAGTGGGGTTATTATTAGGGGTAAGGTTTGTGTTGGTAGCATCGAGGTTTAGGGCTAGGCTTAGGGTCAGAAATGGCTTTTGGGTTAGGATCCAGTGCATTTAGGCTTAGGGATGGTGTTGAAATTGACGATTTAGTGTTAGGGTTATAATCGAGCACATTAGGGTTAGATTTATGGTTAGAATCCAGTGCATTTAGGGTTAGGATTAGGGATAGGGTTAGGTTTATGTTTAGGGTGAGGGTTAGAATCGGGTGCATTTAAGGATAGTGTTAGGGTTAGAGTTAGGTATAGGGTTAGCTTTCGTAGAATCGAGGGTCAGTGTTAGGGTGAGGGTTTGGGTTAGGATTAGGGTTAGAGTCAGAAGCATTTTTAGTGTTAGGGTTGGGGTTAGGGCCAGGGTTTGAGTGCATTTAGGGGTAGGGGAGGAATTGGGTTAGGATTAGGGTTAGGGTTTGTGTTGGTAGAATCGAGGTTTAGGGTTAGGCTTAGGGTCAGAAATGGCTTTTGGGTTAGGATCCAGTGCATTTAGGCTTAGGGATGGTGTTGAAATTGACGATTTAGTGTTAGGGTAAGAATCGAGCACATTTAGGGTTAGAGGTTTGATTAGAATTCCTTAGGGTTAGGGTTAGTGTTAGGAGTAGGGGTAGGGTTAGAGTGCATTGAGGGGAAAGGGTAGGGGTAGAATTAGAATTAGGGTTAGGGTGTGTGTGGATAGAATCGACGTTTAGGGTTGGGCTTAGGATCAGGATTGCCTTTTGGGTTAGAATCGAGTGCATTTGGGTTAGGTTTAGTGTTGAGATTGACGACTTAGTGTTAGGCTTAGAATTGAGAACATTTAGGGTTAGAGATTTGGTTAGAATTCGCTAGGGTTAGGGTTAGGGTTAGGGGTAGGGGTGGGGTTAGAGTGCATATAGAGGTAGGGATAGGAGTAGGGTTAGGATTAGGGTTAAGGTTTGTGTGGGTAGAATCGAGGTTTAGGTTTAAGCTTAGGGTCAGGATTGCATTTTGCATCAGAATCGAGTGTATTTGGGCTTTGGCTTAGTGTTCAAATTGAGGCATTTAGGGTTAGGGTTTGAATCGAGCACATTTAGGGTTAGAGTTATGTTTAGAATTTAGTGCCTTTTGGGTTAGGGTTAGGGTTCGTGTTAGGGTTAGGGTCAGGGTTAAAATCGAGAGCATTTAAGGGTAGTTCTAGGGGTAGAGTTAGGTTTAGCGTTCGCTTTCGTAGAATCGAGGTTTAGGCTTATGGTAATGCTTAGGGGTAGGGTTAGGGTTAGAATCAGGCGCATTTTTAGTGTTGTGGTTTTCGTCAGGGTATGGCTTAGAGTGGACTTAGTGGTAGGGCTATGAGTAGAGTTAGGATTAGGGTTAAGGTTTATGTTGGTAGAATCGAAGTTTAGGGTTAGGCTTAGGGTCAGGAATGGCTTTTGGGTTAGAGTCGAGTGCATTCAGGGTTAGGGATAGTGTTGAAATTGACGATTTAGTGTTTGGTTAGAATCGAGCACATTTAGGGTTAGAGTTATGGTTAGAATCCACTATATTTAAGCTTAGGGTTAGGGTTAGGGTTATTACGGTCAGGATTAGAATCGAGAGCATTTAAGGATAGTGTTAGGGTTAGAGTTAGGTTTAGGGTTAGTTTTCGTAGAATTGAGGATTAGGGTTAGGGATAGGGATAGAATCAAGCGCATTTTTAGTGTTAGGGGTTGGGTCAGGGTTAGAGTTAGAGTGCATATAGAGGTAGCGATAGGAGTAGGGTTGGAATTAGGGTTAGGGTTTGTGTTGGTCGAATCGAGGTTTAGGGTTAGGCTTAGGGTCAGGATTGCCTTTTGGGTTAGAGTCGAGTGCATTTAGGGTTAGGCTTAGTGTTGAGATTGACGATTTAGTGTTAGGGTTATAATCGAGCACATTAGGGTTAGAGTTATGGTTAGAATCCAGTGCATTTAGGGTAGGAATAGGGATAGGGTTAGGTTTATGTTTAGGGTGAGGGTTACAATGGGGTGCATTTAAGGATAGTGTTAGGGTTAGAGTTAGGTATAGGGTTAGCTTTCGTAGATTCGAGGGTCAGTGTTAGGGTGAGGGTTAGGGTTAGGATTAGGGTTAGAGTCAGGAGCATTTTTAGCGTTAGGGTTGGGGTTAGGGTCAGGGTTTGAGTGCATTTAGGGGTAGGGGAGGAGTTGGGTTAGGATTAGGGTTAGGGTTTGTGTTGGTAGAATCGAGGTTTTGGGTTAGGCTTAGGGTCAGGACAGCATTTTGGGTCATAATTCAGAGCATTTGGGCTTAGGGTTAGTGTTGAATTTGATGATTTAGTTATAGCATTAGAATCAGGCACATTTAGGGATAGAGTTATGATTAGACTTCAGTGCATTTAGGGTTAGGGTTAGGGTTAGGGTCAGGGTTAGAATCGAGAGCATTAAGGATAGTGCGAGGGTTAGAGTTAGGTTTATGGTTAGCTTTTGTAGAATCGAGGGCTAGGATTTGGGTTAGGCTTAGGGTGAGGGTTAGGGTTAGAATCAAGCACAGTTTTAGGGTTAGCGTTAGGGTGAAGGTTAGGGTTAAAGTGCTTTTAGGGCTAGTGGTAGGGGTAGGGTTAGGATTAGGGTTAAGGTTTGTGTTGGTAGAATCGAGGTTTAGGTTTAGGCTTAGGGTCAGGATTGCATTTTGGATCAGAATCGAGTGTATTTTGGCTTTGGGTTAGTGTTCAAATTGACGATTTAGTGTTAGGGTTTGAATCGAGCACATTTAGGGTTAGAGCTATGGTTAGAATTCAGTGCATTTAGGGTTAGGGTTAAGGTTAGGGTTACGTTTAGGGTCAGCGTTAGAATCGAGAGCATTAAGGATAGTGCTAGAGTTAGAGTTAGGTTTAGGATTAAGTTTCGTAGAATTGAGGGTTAGGGTTAGCGTTAGGGTCAGGATTGCCTTTTGCGTTAGAATCGAGTGCATTTAGGGTTAGCATTAGTGTTGAGATTGACGATTTAGTGTTAGGGTTATAATCGAGCACATTAGGGTTAGAGTTATGGTTAGAATCCACTGCATTTAGGCTTAGGGTTAGGATTAGGGTTATTAGGGTCAGGATTAGAATCGAGAGCATTTAAGGATAGTGCTAGGGTTAGAGTTAGGTTTAGGGTTAGCTTTCGTAGAAGCGAGGGTTAGGCTTAGGGTTAGGCTTAGGGTGAGGGTTAGGCTTAAAGTGCTTTTAGGGCTACTGGTAGGGTTAGGTTTAGGATTAGGGTTAAGGTTTGTGTTGGTAGATTCGAGGTTTAGGTTTAGGCTTAGGGTCAGGATTGCATTTTGGATCAGAATCGAGCGTATTTAGGGTTTGGGTTAGTGTTCAAAATGATGATTTAATGTTGGGGTTTGAATCGAGCACATTTAGGGTTAGAGTTCTGGTTAGAATTCGTTAGGGTTAGGGTTAGTGTTCGGGGTAGTGGTAGGGTTAGAGTGCATTGAGGGGTAGGGGTAGGGGTATGGTTAAGATTATGGTTAGGGTTTGTGTGGGTAGAATCGAGGTTTAGGGTTAGGCTTAGGGTCAGGATTGCCTTTTGGGTTAGAATCGAGTGCATTTAGGGTTAGGGTTAGTGCTGAGATTGACGATTTAGTGTTAGGCTTAGAATCGAGAACATTTAGGGTTAGAGTTATGGTTAGAATTCGCTAGGGTTAGGGTTAGGGGTAGGGTTAGAGTGCATATAGAGGTAGGGATAGGAGTAGGGTTAGGATTAGTGTTAAGGTTTGTGTGGGTAGAATCGAGGTTTAGGTTTAAGCTTAGAGTCTGGATTGCATTTTGCATCAGAATCGAGTGTATTTGGTCTTTGGCTTAGTGTTCAAATTGAGGCATTTAGGGTTAGGGTTTGAATCGAGCACATTTAGGGTTAGAGTTATGTTTAGAATTTAGTGCCTTTTGGGTTAGGGTTAGGGTTCGTGTTAGGGTTAGGGTCAGGGTTAAAATCGAGAGCATTTAAGGGTAGTTCTAGGGGTAGAGTTAGGTTTAGCGTTCGCTTTCGTAGAATCGAGGTTTAGGCTTATGGTAAGGCTTAGGGTTAGGGTTAGGGTTAGAATCAGGCGCATTTTTAGTGTTGTGGTTTTCGTCAGGGCATGGCTTAGAGTGTACTTAGTGGTAGGGCTATGAGTAGAGTTAGGATTAGGGTTAAGGTTTGTGGTGGTAGAATCGAGGTTTAGGGTTAGGCTTAGGGTCAGGAATGGCTTTTGGGTTAGAGTCGAGTGCATTCAGGGTTAGGGATAGTGTTGAAATTGACGATTTAGTGTTTGGTTAGAATCGAGCACATTTAGGGTTAGAGTTATGGTTAGAATCCACTATATTTAAGCTTAGGGTTAGGGTTAGGGTTATTAGGGTCAGGATTAGAATCGAGAGCATTTAAGGATAGTGTTAGGGTTAGAGTTAGATTTAGGGTTAGCTTTCGTAGAAGCGAGGGTTAGGCTTAGGGTTAGGCTTAGGGTGAGGGTTAGGGTTAAAGTGCTTTTAGGGCTACTGGTAGGGTTAGGTTTAGGATTAGGGTTAAGGTTTGTGTTGGTAGATTCGAGGTTTAGGTTTAGGCTTAGGGTCAGGATTGCTTTTTGGATCAGAATCGAGCGTATTTAGGGTTTGGGTTAGTGTTCAAAATGATGATTTAATGTTGGGGTTTGAATCGAGCACATTTAGGGTTAGAGTTCTGGTTAGAATTCGTTAGGGTTAGGGTTAGTGTTCGGGGTAGTGGTAGGGTTAGAGTGCATTGAGGGGTAGGGGTAGGGGTATGGTTAAGATTATGGTTAGGGTTTGTGTGGGTAGAATCGAGGTTTAAGGTTAGGCTTAGGGTCAGGATTGCCTTTTGGGTTAGAATCGAGTGCATTTAGGGTTAGGGTTAGTGCTGAGATTGACGATTTAGTGTTAGGCTTAGAATCGAGAACATTTAGGGTTAGAGTTATGGTTAGAATTCGCTAGGGTTAGGGTTAGGGGTAGGGTTAGAGTGCATATAGAGGTAGGGATAGGAGTAGGGTTAGGATTAGTGTTAAGGTTTGTGTGGGTAGAATCGAGGTTTAGGTTTAAGCTTAGGGTCTGGATTGGATTTTGGATCAGAATCGAGTGTATTTGGGCTTTGGCTTAGTGTTCAAATTGACGATTTAGTGTTAGGGTTTGAATCGAGCACATTTAGGGTTAGAGTTATGGTTAGAATTCAGTGCCTTTAGGGTTAGGTTTAGGGTTCGTGTTAGGGTTAGGGTCAGGGTTAAAATGGAGAGCATTTAAGGGTAGTTCTAGGGGTAGAGTTAGGTTTAGCGTTCGCTTTCGTAGAATCGAAGGTTAGGCTTAAGGTTAGGCTTAAGGTTAGGGTTAGAGTTAGAACCAGGCGCATTTTTAGTGTTCTGGTTTTCGTTAGGGTATGGCTTAGAGTGCATTAGGGGTTGGGGTAGGAGTGGGGTTATTATTAGGGGTAAGGTTTGTGTTGGTAGCATCGAGGTTTAGGGCTAGGCTTAGGGTCAGAAATGGCTTTTGGGTTAGGATCCAGTGCATTTAGGCTTAGGGATGGTGTTGAAATTGACGATTTAGTGTTAGGGTTATAATCGAGCACATTAGGGTTAGAGTTATGGTTAGAATCCAGTGCATTTAGGGTTAGGATTAGGGATAGGGTTAGGTTTATGTTTAGGGTGAGGGTTAGAATCGGGTGCATTTAAGGATAGTGTTAGGGTTAGAGTTAGGTATAGGGTTAGCTTTCGTAGAATCGAGGGTCAGTGTTAGGGTGAGGGTTTGGGTTAGGATTAGGGTTAGAGTCAGAAGCATTTTTAGTGTTAGGGTTGGGGTTAGGGCCAGGGTTTGAGTGCATTTAGGGGTAGGGGAGGAATTGGGTTAGGATTAGGGTTAGGGTTTGTGTTGGTAGAATCGAGGTTTAGGGTTAGGCTTAGGGTCAGAAATGGCTTTTGGGTTAGGATCCAGTGCATTTAGGCTTAGGGATGGTGTTGAAATTGACGATTTAGTGTTAGGGTAAGAATCGAGCACATTTAGGGTTAGAGGTTTGATTAGAATTCCTTAGGGTTAGGGTTAGTGTTAGGAGTAGGGGTAGGGTTAGAGTGCATTGAGGGGAAAGGGTAGGGGTAGAATTAGAATTAGGGTTAGGGTGTGTGTGGATAGAATCGACGTTTAGGGTTGGGCTTAGGATCAGGATTGCCTTTTGGGTTAGAATCGAGTGCATTTGGGTTAGGTTTAGTGTTGAGATTGACGACTTAGTGTTAGGCTTAGAATTGAGAACATTTAGGGTTAGAGATTTGGTTAGAATTCGCTAGGGTTAGGGTTAGGGTTAGGGGTAGGGGTGGGGTTAGAGTGCATATAGAGGTAGGGATAGGAGTAGGGTTAGGATTAGGGTTAAGGTTTGTGTGGGTAGAATCGAGGTTTAGGTTTAAGCTTAGGGTCAGGATTGCATTTTGCATCAGAATCGAGTGTATTTGGGCTTTGGCTTAGTGTTCAAATTGAGGCATTTAGGGTTAGGGTTTGAATCGAGCACATTTAGGGTTAGAGTTATGTTTAGAATTTAGTGCCTTTTGGGTTAGGGTTAGGGTTCGTGTTAGGGTTAGGGTCAGGGTTAAAATCGAGAGCATTTAAGGGTAGTTCTAGGGGTAGAGTTAGGTTTAGCGTTCGCTTTCGTAGAATCGAGGTTTAGGCTTATGGTAATGCTTAGGGGTAGGGTTAGGGTTAGAATCAGGCGCATTTTTAGTGTTGTGGTTTTCGTCAGGGTATGGCTTAGAGTGGACTTAGTGGTAGGGCTATGAGTAGAGTTAGGATTAGGGTTAAGGTTTATGTTGGTAGAATCGAAGTTTAGGGTTAGGCTTAGGGTCAGGAATGGCTTTTGGGTTAGAGTCGAGTGCATTCAGGGTTAGGGATAGTGTTGAAATTGACGATTTAGTGTTTGGTTAGAATCGAGCACATTTAGGGTTAGAGTTATGGTTAGAATCCACTATATTTAAGCTTAGGGTTAGGGTTAGGGTTATTACGGTCAGGATTAGAATCGAGAGCATTTAAGGATAGTGTTAGGGTTAGAGTTAGGTTTAGGGTTAGTTTTCGTAGAATTGAGGATTAGGGTTAGGGATAGGGATAGAATCAAGCGCATTTTTAGTGTTAGGGGTTGGGTCAGGGTTAGAGTTAGAGTGCATATAGAGGTAGCGATAGGAGTAGGGTTGGAATTAGGGTTAGGGTTTGTGTTGGTCGAATCGAGGTTTAGGGTTAGGCTTAGGGTCAGGATTGCCTTTTGGGTTAGAGTCGAGTGCATTTAGGGTTAGGCTTAGTGTTGAGATTGACGATTTAGTGTTAGGGTTATAATCGAGCACATTAGGGTTAGAGTTATGGTTAGAATCCAGTGCATTTAGGGTAGGAATAGGGATAGGGTTAGGTTTATGTTTAGGGTGAGGGTTACAATGGGGTGCATTTAAGGATAGTGTTAGGGTTAGAGTTAGGTATAGGGTTAGCTTTCGTAGATTCGAGGGTCAGTGTTAGGGTGAGGGTTAGGGTTAGGATTAGGGTTAGAGTCAGGAGCATTTTTAGCGTTAGGGTTGGGGTTAGGGTCAGGGTTTGAGTGCATTTAGGGGTAGGGGAGGAGTTGGGTTAGGATTAGGGTTAGGGTTTGTGTTGGTAGAATCGAGGTTTTGGGTTAGGCTTAGGGTCAGGACAGCATTTTGGGTCATAATTCAGAGCATTTGGGCTTAGGGTTAGTGTTGAATTTGATGATTTAGTTATAGCATTAGAATCAGGCACATTTAGGGATAGAGTTATGATTAGACTTCAGTGCATTTAGGGTTAGGGTTAGGGTTAGGGTCAGGGTTAGAATCGAGAGCATTAAGGATAGTGCGAGGGTTAGAGTTAGGTTTATGGTTAGCTTTTGTAGAATCGAGGGCTAGGATTTGGGTTAGGCTTAGGGTGAGGGTTAGGGTTAGAATCAAGCACAGTTTTAGGGTTAGCGTTAGGGTGAAGGTTAGGGTTAAAGTGCTTTTAGGGCTAGTGGTAGGGGTAGGGTTAGGATTAGGGTTAAGGTTTGTGTTGGTAGAATCGAGGTTTAGGTTTAGGCTTAGGGTCAGGATTGCATTTTGGATCAGAATCGAGTGTATTTTGGCTTTGGGTTAGTGTTCAAATTGACGATTTAGTGTTAGGGTTTGAATCGAGCACATTTAGGGTTAGAGCTATGGTTAGAATTCAGTGCATTTAGGGTTAGGGTTAAGGTTAGGGTTACGTTTAGGGTCAGCGTTAGAATCGAGAGCATTAAGGATAGTGCTAGAGTTAGAGTTAGGTTTAGGATTAAGTTTCGTAGAATTGAGGGTTAGGGTTAGCGTTAGGGTCAGGATTGCCTTTTGCGTTAGAATCGAGTGCATTTAGGGTTAGCATTAGTGTTGAGATTGACGATTTAGTGTTAGGGTTATAATCGAGCACATTAGGGTTAGAGTTATGGTTAGAATCCACTGCATTTAGGCTTAGGGTTAGGATTAGGGTTATTAGGGTCAGGATTAGAATCGAGAGCATTTAAGGATAGTGCTAGGGTTAGAGTTAGGTTTAGGGTTAGCTTTCGTAGAAGCGAGGGTTAGGCTTAGGGTTAGGCTTAGGGTGAGGGTTAGGCTTAAAGTGCTTTTAGGGCTACTGGTAGGGTTAGGTTTAGGATTAGGGTTAAGGTTTGTGTTGGTAGATTCGAGGTTTAGGTTTAGGCTTAGGGTCAGGATTGCATTTTGGATCAGAATCGAGCGTATTTAGGGTTTGGGTTAGTGTTCAAAATGATGATTTAATGTTGGGGTTTGAATCGAGCACATTTAGGGTTAGAGTTCTGGTTAGAATTCGTTAGGGTTAGGGTTAGTGTTCGGGGTAGTGGTAGGGTTAGAGTGCATTGAGGGGTAGGGGTAGGGGTATGGTTAAGATTATGGTTAGGGTTTGTGTGGGTAGAATCGAGGTTTAGGGTTAGGCTTAGGGTCAGGATTGCCTTTTGGGTTAGAATCGAGTGCATTTAGGGTTAGGGTTAGTGCTGAGATTGACGATTTAGTGTTAGGCTTAGAATCGAGAACATTTAGGGTTAGAGTTATGGTTAGAATTCGCTAGGGTTAGGGTTAGGGGTAGGGTTAGAGTGCATATAGAGGTAGGGATAGGAGTAGGGTTAGGATTAGTGTTAAGGTTTGTGTGGGTAGAATCGAGGTTTAGGTTTAAGCTTAGAGTCTGGATTGCATTTTGCATCAGAATCGAGTGTATTTGGTCTTTGGCTTAGTGTTCAAATTGAGGCATTTAGGGTTAGGGTTTGAATCGAGCACATTTAGGGTTAGAGTTATGTTTAGAATTTAGTGCCTTTTGGGTTAGGGTTAGGGTTCGTGTTAGGGTTAGGGTCAGGGTTAAAATCGAGAGCATTTAAGGGTAGTTCTAGGGGTAGAGTTAGGTTTAGCGTTCGCTTTCGTAGAATCGAGGTTTAGGCTTATGGTAAGGCTTAGGGTTAGGGTTAGGGTTAGAATCAGGCGCATTTTTAGTGTTGTGGTTTTCGTCAGGGCATGGCTTAGAGTGTACTTAGTGGTAGGGCTATGAGTAGAGTTAGGATTAGGGTTAAGGTTTGTGGTGGTAGAATCGAGGTTTAGGGTTAGGCTTAGGGTCAGGAATGGCTTTTGGGTTAGAGTCGAGTGCATTCAGGGTTAGGGATAGTGTTGAAATTGACGATTTAGTGTTTGGTTAGAATCGAGCACATTTAGGGTTAGAGTTATGGTTAGAATCCACTATATTTAAGCTTAGGGTTAGGGTTAGGGTTATTAGGGTCAGGATTAGAATCGAGAGCATTTAAGGATAGTGTTAGGGTTAGAGTTAGGTTTAGGGTTAGCTTTCGTAGAAGCGAGGGTTAGGCTTAGGGTTAGGCTTAGGGTGAGGGTTAGGGTTAAAGTGCTTTTAGGGCTACTGGTAGGGTTAGGTTTAGGATTAGGGTTAAGGTTTGTGTTGGTAGATTCGAGGTTTAGGTTTAGGCTTAGGGTCAGGATTGCTTTTTGGATCAGAATCGAGCGTATTTAGGGTTTGGGTTAGTGTTCAAAATGATGATTTAATGTTGGGGTTTGAATCGAGCACATTTAGGGTTAGAGTTCTGGTTAGAATTCGTTAGGGTTAGGGTTAGTGTTCGGGGTAGTGGTAGGGTTAGAGTGCATTGAGGGGTAGGGGTAGGGGTATGGTTAAGATTATGGTTAGGGTTTGTGTGGGTAGAATCGAGGTTTAAGGTTAGGCTTAGGGTCAGGATTGCCTTTTGGGTTAGAATCGAGTGCATTTAGGGTTAGGGTTAGTGCTGAGATTGACGATTTAGTGTTAGGCTTAGAATCGAGAACATTTAGGGTTAGAGTTATGGTTAGAATTCGCTAGGGTTAGGGTTAGGGGTAGGGTTAGAGTGCATATAGAGGTAGGGATAGGAGTAGGGTTAGGATTAGTGTTAAGGTTTGTGTGGGTAGAATCGAGGTTTAGGTTTAAGCTTAGGGTCTGGATTGGATTTTGGATCAGAATCGAGTGTATTTGGGCTTTGGCTTAGTGTTCAAATTGACGATTTAGTGTTAGGGTTTGAATCGAGCACATTTAGGGTTAGAGTTATGGTTAGAATTCAGTGCCTTTAGGGTTAGGTTTAGGGTTCGTGTTAGGGTTAGGGTCAGGGTTAAAATGGAGAGCATTTAAGGGTAGTTCTAGGGGTAGAGTTAGGTTTAGCGTTCGCTTTCGTAGAATCGAAGGTTAGGCTTAAGGTTAGGCTTAAGGTTAGGGTTAGAGTTAGAACGAGGCGCATTTTTAGTGTTCTGGTTTTCGTTAGGGTATGGCTTAGAGTGCATTAGGGGTTGGGGTAGGAGTGGGGTTATTATTAGGGGTAAGGTTTGTGTTGGTAGCATCGAGGTTTAGGGCTAGGCTTAGGGTCAGAAATGGCTTTTGGGTTAGGATCCAGTGCATTTAGGCTTAGGGATGGTGTTGAAATTGACGATTTAGTGTTAGGGTTATAATCGAGCACATTAGGGTTAGATTTATGGTTAGAATCCAGTGCATTTAGGGTAGGAATAGGGATAGGGTTAGGTTTATGTTTAGGGTGAGGGTTACAATGGGGTGCATTTAAGGATAGTGTTAGGGTTAGAGTTAGGTATAGGGTTAGCTTTCGTAGATTCGAGGGTCAGTGTTAGGGTGAGGGTTAGGGTTAGGATTAGGGTTAGAGTTAGGAGCATTTTTAGCGTTAGGGTTGGGGTTAGGGTCAGGGTTTGAGTGCATTTAGGGGTAGGGGAGGAGTTGGGTTAGGATTAGGGTTAGGGTTTGTGTTGGTAGAATCGAGGTTTTGGGTTAGGCTTAGGGTCAGGACAGCATTTTGGGTCATAATTCAGAGCATTTGGGCTTAGGGTTAGTGTTGAATTTGATGATTTAGTTATAGCATTAGAATCAGGCACAATTAGGGATAGAGTTATGATTAGACTTCAGTGCATTTAGGGTTAGGGTTAGGGTTAGGGTCAGGGTTAGAATCGAGAGCATTAAGGATAGTGCGAGGGTTAGAGTTAGGTTTATGGTTAGCTTTTGTAGAATCGAGGGCTAGGATTTGGGTTAGGCTTAGGGTGAGGGTTAGGGTTAGAATCAAGCACAGTTTTAGGGTTAGCGTTAGGGTGAAGGTTAGGGTTAAAGTGCTTTTAGGGCTAGTGGTAGGGGTAGGGTTAGGATTAGGGTTAAGGTTTGTGTTGGTAGAATCGAGGTTTAGGTTTAGGCTTAGGGTCAGGATTGCATTTTGGATCAGAATCGAGTGTATTTTGGCTTTGGGTTAGTGTTCAAATTGACGATTTAGTGTTAGGGTTTGAATCGAGCACATTTAGGGTTAGAGCTATGGTTAGAATTCAGTGCATTTAGGGTTAGGGTTAAGGTTAGGGTTACGTTTAGGGTCAGCGTTAGAATCGAGAGCATTAAGGATAGTGCTAGAGTTAGAGTTAGGTTTAGGATTAAGTTTCGTAGAATTGAGGGTTAGGGTTAGCGTTAGGGTCAGGATTGCCTTTTGCGTTAGAATCGAGTGCATTTAGGGTTAGCATTAGTGTTGAGATTGACGATTTAGTGTTAGGGTTATAATCGAGCACATTAGGGTTAGAGTTATGGTTAGAATCCACTGCATTTAGGCTTAGGGTTAGGATTAGGGTTATTAGGGTCAGGATTAGAATCGAGAGCATTTAAGGATAGTGCTAGGGTTAGAGTTAGGTTTAGGGTTAGCTTTCGTAGAAGCGAGGGTTAGGCTTAGGGTTAGGCTTAGGGTGAGGGTTAGGGTTAAAGTGCTTTTAGGGCTACTGGTAGGGTTAGGTTTAGGATTAGGGTTAAGGTTTGTGTTGGTAGATTCGAGGTTTAGGTTTAGGCTTAGGGTCAGGATTGCATTTTGGATCAGAATCGAGCGTATTTAGGGTTTGGGTTAGTGTTCAAAATGATGATTTAATGTTGGGGTTTGAATCGAGCACATTTAGGGTTAGAGTTCTGGTTAGAATTCGTTAGGGTTAGGGTTAGTGTTCGGGGTAGTGGTAGGGTTAGAGTGCATTGAGGGGTAGGGGTAGGGGTATGGTTAAGATTATGGTTAGGGTTTGTGTGGGTAGAATCGAGGTTTAGGGTTAGGCTTAGGGTCAGGATTGCCTTTTGGGTTAGAATCGAGTGCATTTAGGGTTAGGGTTAGTGCTGAGATTGACGATTTAGTGTTAGGCTTAGAATCGAGAACATTTAGGGTTAGAGTTATGGTTAGAATTCGCTAGGGTTAGGGTTAGGGGTAGGGTTAGAGTGCATATAGAGGTAGGGATAGGAGTAGGGTTAGGATTAGTGTTAAGGTTTGTGTGGGTAGAATCGAGGTTTAGGTTTAAGCTTAGAGTCTGGATTGCATTTTGCATCAGAATCGAGTGTATTTGGTCTTTGGCTTAGTGTTCAAATTGAGGCATTTAGGGTTAGGGTTTGAATCGAGCACATTTAGGGTTAGAGTTATGTTTAGAATTTAGTGCCTTTTGGGTTAGGGTTAGGGTTCGTGTTAGGGTTAGGGTCAGGGTTAAAATCGAGAGCATTTAAGGGTAGTTCTAGGGGTAGAGTTAGGTTTAGCGTTCGCTTTCGTAGAATCGAGGTTTAGGCTTATGGTAAGGCTTAGGGTTAGGGTTAGGGTTAGAATCAGGCGCATTTTTAGTGTTGTGGTTTTCGTCAGGGCATGGCTTAGAGTGTACTTAGTGGTAGGGCTATGAGTAGAGTTAGGATTAGGGTTAAGGTTTGTGGTGGTAGAATCGAGGTTTAGGGTTAGGCTTAGGGTCAGGAATGGCTTTTGGGTTAGAGTCGAGTGCATTCAGGGTTAGGGATAGTGTTGAAATTGACGATTTAGTGTTTGGTTAGAATCGAGCACATTTAGGGTTAGAGTTATGGTTAGAATCCACTATATTTAAGCTTAGGGTTAGGGTTAGGGTTATTAGGGTCAGGATTAGAATCGAGAGCATTTAAGGATAGTGTTAGGGTTAGAGTTAGGTTTAGGGTTAGCTTTCGTAGAAGCGAGGGTTAGGCTTAGGGTTAGGCTTAGGGTGAGGGTTAGGGTTAAAGTGCTTTTAGGGCTACTGGTAGGGTTAGGTTTAGGATTAGGGTTAAGGTTTGTGTTGGTAGATTCGAGGTTTAGGTTTAGGCTTAGGGTCAGGATTGCTTTTTGGATCAGAATCGAGCGTATTTAGGGTTTGGGTTAGTGTTCAAAATGATGATTTAATGTTGGGGTTTGAATCGAGCACATTTAGGGTTAGAGTTCTGGTTAGAATTCGTTAGGGTTAGGGTTAGTGTTCGGGGTAGTGGTAGGGTTAGAGTGCATTGAGGGGTAGGGGTAGGGGTATGGTTAAGATTATGGTTAGGGTTTGTGTGGGTAGAATCGAGGTTTAAGGTTAGGCTTAGGGTCAGGATTGCCTTTTGGGTTAGAATCGAGTGCATTTAGGGTTAGGGTTAGTGCTGAGATTGACGATTTAGTGTTAGGCTTAGAATCGAGAACATTTAGGGTTAGAGTTATGGTTAGAATTCGCTAGGGTTAGGGTTAGGGGTAGGGTTAGAGTGCATATAGAGGTAGGGATAGGAGTAGGGTTAGGATTAGTGTTAAGGTTTGTGTGGGTAGAATCGAGGTTTAGGTTTAAGCTTAGGGTCTGGATTGGATTTTGGATCAGAATCGAGTGTATTTGGGCTTTGGCTTAGTGTTCAAATTGACGATTTAGTGTTAGGGTTTGAATCGAGCACATTTAGGGTTAGAGTTATGGTTAGAATTCAGTGCCTTTAGGGTTAGGTTTAGGGTTCGTGTTAGGGTTAGGGTCAGGGTTAAAATGGAGAGCATTTAAGGGTAGTTCTAGGGGTAGAGTTAGGTTTAGCGTTCGCTTTCGTAGAATCGAAGGTTAGGCTTAAGGTTAGGCTTAAGGTTAGGGTTAGAGTTAGAACCAGGCGCATTTTTAGTGTTCTGGTTTTCGTTAGGGTATGGCTTAGAGTGCATTAGGGGTTGGGGTAGGAGTGGGGTTATTATTAGGGGTAAGGTTTGTGTTGGTAGCATCGAGGTTTAGGGCTAGGCTTAGGGTCAGAAATGGCTTTTGGGTTAGGATCCAGTGCATTTAGGCTTAGGGATGGTGTTGAAATTGACGATTTAGTGTTAGGGTTATAATCGAGCACATTAGGGTTAGATTTATGGTTAGAATCCAGTGCATTTAGGGTTAGGATTAGGGATAGGGTTAGGTTTATGTTTAGGGTGAGGGTTAGAATCGGGTGCATTTAAGGATAGTGTTAGGGTTAGAGTTAGGTATAGGGTTAGCTTTCGTAGAATCGAGGGTCAGTGTTAGGGTGAGGGTTTGGGTTAGGATTAGGGTTAGAGTTAGGAGCATTTTTAGCGTTAGGGTTGGGGTTAGGGTCAGGGTTTGAGTGCATTTAGGGGTAGGGGAGGAGTTGGGTTAGGATTAGGGTTAGGGTTTGTGTTGGTAGAATCGAGGTTTTGGGTTAGGCTTAGGGTCAGGACAGCATTTTGGGTCATAATTCAGAGCATTTGGGCTTAGGGTTAGTGTTGAATTTGATGATTTAGTTATAGCATTAGAATCAGGCACAATTAGGGATAGAGTTATGATTAGACTTCAGTGCATTTAGGGTTAGGGTTAGGGTTAGGGTCAGGGTTAGAATCGAGAGCATTAAGGATAGTGCGAGGGTTAGAGTTAGGTTTATGGTTAGCTTTTGTAGAATCGAGGGCTAGGATTTGGGTTAGGCTTAGGGTGAGGGTTAGGGTTAGAATCAAGCACAGTTTTAGGGTTAGCGTTAGGGTGAAGGTTAGGGTTAAAGTGCTTTTAGGGCTAGTGGTAGGGGTAGGGTTAGGATTAGGGTTAAGGTTTGTGTTGGTAGAATCGAGGTTTAGGTTTAGGCTTAGGGTCAGGATTGCATTTTGGATCAGAATCGAGTGTATTTTGGCTTTGGGTTAGTGTTCAAATTGACGATTTAGTGTTAGGGTTTGAATCGAGCACATTTAGGGTTAGAGCTATGGTTAGAATTCAGTGCATTTAGGGTTAGGGTTAAGGTTAGGGTTACGTTTAGGGTCAGCGTTAGAATCGAGAGCATTAAGGATAGTGCTAGAGTTAGAGTTAGGTTTAGGATTAAGTTTCGTAGAATTGAGGGTTAGGGTTAGCGTTAGGGTCAGGATTGCCTTTTGCGTTAGAATCGAGTGCATTTAGGGTTAGCATTAGTGTTGAGATTGACGATTTAGTGTTAGGGTTATAATCGAGCACATTAGGGTTAGAGTTATGGTTAGAATCCACTGCATTTAGGCTTAGGGTTAGGATTAGGGTTATTAGGGTCAGGATTAGAATCGAGAGCATTTAAGGATAGTGCTAGGGTTAGAGTTAGGTTTAGGGTTAGCTTTCGTAGAAGCGAGGGTTAGGCTTAGGGTTAGGCTTAGGGTGAGGGTTAGGGTTAAAGTGCTTTTAGGGCTACTGGTAGGGTTAGGTTTAGGATTAGGGTTAAGGTTTGTGTTGGTAGATTCGAGGTTTAGGTTTAGGCTTAGGGTCAGGATTGCATTTTGGATCAGAATCGAGCGTATTTAGGGTTTGGGTTAGTGTTCAAAATGATGATTTAATGTTGGGGTTTGAATCGAGCACATTTAGGGTTAGAGTTCTGGTTAGAATTCGTTAGGGTTAGGGTTAGTGTTCGGGGTAGTGGTAGGGTTAGAGTGCATTGAGGGGTAGGGGTAGGGGTATGGTTAAGATTATGGTTAGGGTTTGTGTGGGTAGAATCGAGGTTTAGGGTTAGGCTTAGGGTCAGGATTGCCTTTTGGGTTAGAATCGAGTGCATTTAGGGTTAGGGTTAGTGCTGAGATTGACGATTTAGTGTTAGGCTTAGAATCGAGAACATTTAGGGTTAGAGTTATGGTTAGAATTCGCTAGGGTTAGGGTTAGGGGTAGGGTTAGAGTGCATATAGAGGTAGGGATAGGAGTAGGGTTAGGATTAGTGTTAAGGTTTGTGTGGGTAGAATCGAGGTTTAGGTTTAAGCTTAGAGTCTGGATTGCATTTTGCATCAGAATCGAGTGTATTTGGTCTTTGGCTTAGTGTTCAAATTGAGGCATTTAGGGTTAGGGTTTGAATCGAGCACATTTAGGGTTAGAGTTATGTTTAGAATTTAGTGCCTTTTGGGTTAGGGTTAGGGTTCGTGTTAGGGTTAGGGTCAGGGTTAAAATCGAGAGCATTTAAGGGTAGTTCTAGGGGTAGAGTTAGGTTTAGCGTTCGCTTTCGTAGAATCGAGGTTTAGGCTTATGGTAAGGCTTAGGGTTAGGGTTAGGGTTAGAATCAGGCGCATTTTTAGTGTTGTGGTTTTCGTCAGGGCATGGCTTAGAGTGTACTTAGTGGTAGGGCTATGAGTAGAGTTAGGATTAGGGTTAAGGTTTGTGGTGGTAGAATCGAGGTTTAGGGTTAGGCTTAGGGTCAGGAATGGCTTTTGGGTTAGAGTCGAGTGCATTCAGGGTTAGGGATAGTGTTGAAATTGACGATTTAGTGTTTGGTTAGAATCGAGCACATTTAGGGTTAGAGTTATGGTTAGAATCCACTATATTTAAGCTTAGGGTTAGGGTTAGGGTTATTAGGGTCAGGATTAGAATCGAGAGCATTTAAGGATAGTGTTAGGGTTAGAGTTAGGTTTAGGGTTAGCTTTCGTAGAAGCGAGGGTTAGGCTTAGGGTTAGGCTTAGGGTGAGGGTTAGGGTTAAAGTGCTTTTAGGGCTACTGGTAGGGTTAGGTTTAGGATTAGGGTTAAGGTTTGTGTTGGTAGATTCGAGGTTTAGGTTTAGGCTTAGGGTCAGGATTGCTTTTTGGATCAGAATCGAGCGTATTTAGGCTTTGGGTTAGTGTTCAAAATGATGATTTAATGTTGGGGTTTGAATCGAGCACATTTAGGGTTAGAGTTCTGGTTAGAATTCGTTAGGGTTAGGGTTAGTGTTCGGGGTAGTGGTAGGGTTAGAGTGCATTGAGGGGTAGGGGTAGGGGTATGGTTAAGATTATGGTTAGGGTTTGTGTGGGTAGAATCGAGGTTTAAGGTTAGGCTTAGGGTCAGGATTGCCTTTTGGGTTAGAATCGAGTGCATTTAGGGTTAGGGTTAGTGCTGAGATTGACGATTTAGTGTTAGGCTTAGAATCGAGAACATTTAGGGTTAGAGTTATGGTTAGAATTCGCTAGGGTTAGGGTTAGGGGTAGGGTTAGAGTGCATATAGAGGTAGGGATAGGAGTAGGGTTAGGATTAGTGTTAAGGTTTGTGTGGGTAGAATCGAGGTTTAGGTTTAAGCTTAGGGTCTGGATTGGATTTTGGATCAGAATCGAGTGTATTTGGGCTTTGGCTTAGTGTTCAAATTGACGATTTAGTGTTAGGGTTTGAATCGAGCACATTTAGGGTTAGAGTTATGGTTAGAATTCAGTGCCTTTAGGGTTAGGTTTAGGGTTCGTGTTAGGGTTAGGGTCAGGGTTAAAATGGAGAGCATTTAAGGGTAGTTCTAGGGGTAGAGTTAGGTTTAGCGTTCGCTTTCGTAGAATCGAAGGTTAGGCTTAAGGTTAGGCTTAAGGTTAGGGTTAGAGTTAGAACCAGGCGCATTTTTAGTGTTCTGGTTTTCGTTAGGGTATGGCTTAGAGTGCATTAGGGGTTGGGGTAGGAGTGGGGTTATTATTAGGGGTAAGGTTTGTGTTGGTAGCATCGAGGTTTAGGGCTAGGCTTAGGGTCAGAAATGGCTTTTGGGTTAGGATCCAGTGCATTTAGGCTTAGGGATGGTGTTGAAATTGACGATTTAGTGTTAGGGTTATAATCGAGCACATTAGGGTTAGATTTATGGTTAGAATCCAGTGCATTTAGGGTTAGGATTAGGGATAGGGTTAGGTTTATGTTTAGGGTGAGGGTTAGAATCGGGTGCATTTAAGGATAGTGTTAGGGTTAGAGTTAGGTATAGGGTTAGCTTTCGTAGAATCGAGGGTCAGTGTTAGGGTGAGGGTTTGGGTTAGGATTAGGGTCAGAGTCAGAAGCATTTTTAGTGTTAGGGTTGGGGTTAGGGCCAGGGTTTGAGTGCATTTAGGGGTAGGGGAGGAATTGGGTTAGGATTAGGGTTAGGGTTTGTGTTGGTAGAATCGAGGTTTAGGGTTAGGCTTAGGGTCAGAAATGGCTTTTGGGTTAGGATCCAGTGCATTTAGGCTTAGGGATGGTGTTGAAATTGACGATTTAGTGTTAGGGTAAGAATCGAGCACATTTAGGGTTAGAGGTTTGATTAGAATTCCTTAGGGTTAGGGTTAGTGTTAGGAGTAGGGGTAGGGTTAGAGTGCATTGAGGGGAAAGGGTAGGGGTAGAATTAGAATTAGGGTTAGGGTGTGTGTGGATAGAATCGACGTTTAGGGTTGGGCTTAGGATCAGGATTGCCTTTTGGGTTAGAATCGAGTGCATTTGGGTTAGGTTTAGTGTTGAGATTGACGACTTAGTGTTAGGCTTAGAATTGAGAACATTTAGGGTTAGAGATTTGGTTAGAATTCGCTAGGGTTAGGGTTAGGGTTAGGGGTAGGGGTGGGGTTAGAGTGCATATAGAGGTAGGGATAGGAGTAGGGTTAGGATTAGTGTTAAGGTTTGTGTGGGTAGAATCGAGGTTTAGGTTTAAGCTTAGGGTCAGGATTGCATTTTGGATCAGAATCGAGTGTATTTGGGCTTTGGCTTAGTGTTCAAATTGAGGCATTTAGGGTTAGGGTTTGAATCGAGCACATTTAGGGTGAGAGTTATGTTTAGAATTTAGTGCCTTTAGGGTTAGGGTTAGGGTTAGGGTTAGGGTTAGGGTTAGGGTCAGGGTTAAAATCGAGAGCATTTAAGGATAGTGCTAGAGTTAGAGTTAGGTTTAGCGTTCGCTTTCGTAGAATCGAGGTTTAGGCTTATGATAAGGCTTAGGGGTAGGGTTAGGGTTAGAATCAGGCGCATTTTTAGTGTTGTCGTTTTCGTCAGGGTATGTCTCAGAGTGTACTTAGTGGTAGGGCTATGAGTAGAGTTAGGATTAGGGATAAGGTTTGTGTTGGTAGAATCGAAGTTTAGGGTTAGGCTTAGGGTCAGGAATGGCTTTTGGGTTAGAGTCGAGTGCATTCAGAGTTAGGGATAGTGTTGAAATTGACGATTTAGTGTTTGGTTAGAATCGAGCACATTTAGGGTTAGAGTTATGGTTAGAATCCACTATATTTAAGCTTAGGGTTAGGGTTAGGGTTATTAGGGTCAGGATTAGAATCGAGAGCATTTAAGGATAGTGTTAGCGTTAGAGTTAGGTTTAGGGTTAGGTTTCGTAGAATTGAGGGTTAGGGTTAGGCTTAGGGATAGAATCAAGCGCATTTTTAGTGTTAGGGGTTGGGTCAGGGTTAGAGTTAGTGTGCATATAGAGGTAGGGAGAGGAGTAGGGTTGGGATTAGGGTTAGGGTTTGTGTTGGTAGAATCGAGGTTTAGGGTTAGGCTTAGGGCCAGGATTGCCTTTTGGGAGAGAGTCGAGAACATTTAGGGTTAGGCTTAGTGTTGAGATTGACGATTTAGTGTTATGGTTATAATCGAGCACATTAGGGTTAGAGTTATGGTTAGAATCCAGTGCATTTAGGGTTAGGATTAGGGATAGGGATAGGTTTATGTTTAGGGTGAGGGTTAGAATCGGGTGCATTTAAGGATAGTGTTAGGGTTAGAGTTAGGTATAGGGATAGCTTTCGTAGAATCGAGGGTCAGTGTTAGGGTGAGTTTTAGAGTTAGGATTAGGGTTAGAGTCAGGAGCATTTTTAGCGTTAGGGTTGGGTTAGGGCCAGGGTTTGAGTGCATTTAGGGGTAGGGGAGGAGTTGGGTTAGGATTAGGGTTAGGGTTTCTGTTTGTAGAATCGAGGTTTTGGGTTAGGCTTAGGGTCAGGAGAGCATTTTCGGTCATAATTCAGAGCATTTGGGCTTAGGGTTAGTGTTGAAATTGATGATTTAGTTATAGCATTAGAATCAGGCACATTTAAGGATAGAGTTATGATTAGAATTCAGTGCATTTAGGATTAGGGTTAGGGTTAAGGTTAGGTTTAGGGTCAGGGTTAGAATCGAGAGCATTAAGGATAGTGCTAGGGTTAGAGTTAGGTTTATGGTTAGCTTTTGTAGAATCGAGGGCTAGGATTTGGGTTAGGCTTAGGGTGAGGGTTAGGGTTAGAATCAAGCACAGTTTTAGTGTTAGCGTTAGGGTGAAGGTTAGGGTTAAAGTGCTTTTAGGGTTAGTGGTAGGGGTAGGGTTAGGATTAGGGTTAAGGTTTGTGTTGGTAGAAGCGAGGTTTAGGTTTAGGCTTAGGGTCAGGATTGCATTTTGGATCAGAATCGAGTGTATTTTGGCTTTGGGTTAGTGTTCAAATTGATGATTTAATGTTGGGGTTTGAATCGAGCACATTTAGGGTTAGAGTTCTGGTTAGAATTCGTTAGGGTTAGGGTTAGTGTTAGGGGTAGCGGTAGGGTTAGAGTGCATTGAGGGGTAGGGGTAGGGGTATGGTTAAGATTATGGTTAGGGTTTGTGTGGGTAGAATCGAGGTTTAGGGTTAGGCTTAGGGTCAGGATTGCCTTTTGGGTTAGAATCGAGTGCATTTAGGGTTAGGGTTAGTGCTGAGATTGACGATTTAGTGTTAGGCTTAGAATCGAGAACATTTAGGGTTAGAGTTATGGTTAGAATTCGCTAGGGTTAGGGTTAGGGGTAGGGTTAGAGTGCATATAGAGGTAGGGATAGGAGTAGGGTTAGGATTAGTGTTAAGGTTTGTGTGGGTAGAATCGAGGTTTAGGTTTAAGCTTAGAGTCTGGATTGCATTTTGCATCAGAATCGAGTGTATTTGGTCTTTGGCTTAGTGTTCAAATTGAGGCATTTAGGGTTAGGGTTTGAATCGAGCACATTTAGGGTTAGAGTTATGTTTAGAATTTAGTGCCTTTTGGGTTAGGGTTAGGGTTCGTGTTAGGGTTAGGGTCAGGGTTAAAATCGAGAGCATTTAAGGGTAGTTCTAGGGGTAGAGTTAGGTTTAGCGTTCGCTTTCGTAGAATCGAGGTTTAGGCTTATGGTAAGGCTTAGGGTTAGGGTTAGGGTTAGAATCAGGCGCATTTTTAGTGTTGTGGTTTTCGTCAGGGTATGGCTTAGAGTGTACTTAG